>NW_028270163.1:45431009-45733950 GCF_037043375.1 Chiloscyllium plagiosum | reverse complement strand
TTTAAAAAATTTGGTCAATTTTTGCAGTACATCAAAATTTCTAATTTCTTTAGAAAACAGATCTGACAGATGTTCTTTAAAAAAAACAAAATTATAAAATGCTTTAACATTTGTTTAAATCATATGATTAATTTATTATTTTATACTGAATGTGAACAATAAAATCTGTAATGAGCATCAAAATCGCCATACTTTCACAAATCATTGTGGATTGTTTGTTAATTCTTTCATAGAATGTGTGTCTCCTGCCTAGGCTAGCATTTATAAGCCATACCTATTGGCCTTGAGAATTGGGATCAATTTTCTTCAGTTGCTGCAGTCTATAATCATGTAATTACAGATGCTAGGAAGGCAGCTGCAGAAATTTGGTAACATTATAACTTTCTAATATTTATACAGAACTGAACAAACAATTTCATATTGTAAGCAATATAGTAATGTTAACATCAATACTCAGAAATTAACTGTTCAACTGAAATATTTACTCCTTCCACTACCGAAACAGAGGCAGCAGCATTGCTACACTTCATTAGCATTATGCACTGTAAATCAAGCCCCACTATTCCTGGACTTGGCAGAAAAGTTGAAAATTTTAGCAAAAAATGCAAAATCCCCAATGTACTTGTCAGTGACTCAGGGTAACAGAAAGCATATACTAGATTTCTATACCTAACAAGAACTTATATTTATTATAAACAAAGATTTTAATTGCAGTTAAACAACTAAGAAATATTAACCAATAAAACTCTACTGGTTAAAACTCTAACTGTCTTCAATAAGACCCCCCTTAATACACATATAGACAGGGTAGACAAGCAGGAGGCTGGAATAACACAGCAAGCATCAAAACGTAGAGGAGTCAACACTTCAGATGTAACCCTTCTTCAGGACTGGGGATGGGTGTAAGGGGAGTTACAGATAAAGGAACAGAGGGGATGTAGGGTGGTGAGGTAGGGATGGGTGAATACAACTTCCACCGTGTCCTCAAATTCACCTGGTCCATCTCGGACACCTCCCTCCCCTTTCTTGACCACTCCATTTCATTTAGATGTTTTCTATAAACCCACAGTCTCCCATGACTACCTGAACTACACTCTGCCCACCCAATATCCTGCAAGAACTCCATTTCATTCTCCCAATTCCTGTGCCTCCACTGCATCTGCTTGGAACAGGAGACATTCCACTGCCAAGCATCCCAGATGTCCACCTATTCTGAACAACGTGCTTTTCCCCCTCTGATATCCAGACAGCCCACCTCTGCACCTCCTCCATTCCATTACACTGCTCTAAACCCCGCTCTAAATGCAGTGAAGACAGGGTCCCGCTTGTCCTTACCTAACACCCCGCCAGTCTCCACATCCAACGTATTATCGTTAAACCCTTCCGCCAACTCCAATTAGACCCCACCAAGAACATCTTCCCTTCCCCACCCCAATCTGCCTTCCACAAGGACCATTCTCTTCTCCAATTCTCCCCACCAACGTCCCTGAACCCCCAGGTAACTTCCCCGCAACCGTAAAAGATGCAAAACCTGCCGGCACACCACCCACCTCACCTCCATTCAGGGTTTCAAACAGTCCTTTCCAGGTGAGACAGAGGTTTATCTGCATCTCCTCCAACCTAGTTTACTGTGTCTCGTGCTCCCGATGTGGTCTTCTCTACTTCGGGGAGACCAAACGTAAAGGGCATGTTTTGCTGAGTAACTCAGCTGGGCCCGCAGGGCTGACATGCCCTCCCAGTTACCACCCATTTTAATTCCTCTTCCCAGTTCCTTTCCGGCATGACCATCCTTAGCCCCCTCCATTGCCACAGCGAATCAGACCGCAAATTGGAAAAATGCCTCATCTTCCGCCTGGGCAGCCAACAGTCCAGAGGCTTCAACATTAGTTCTCCAATTTCAAATAACCTCCCTTCCCATCCCCTGACTTCCTTTCCAGCCCCTCCCTCTCCCTTCCATTTCTCTGATCAGCCCTTCCTTCCAGCTACCAACTCGATTAATTCCTCCCATCAACCAACCAGTGATACCCTCTACCTGTGTTTAGCAATCCCTAACTCACCACCTCCCCGCACCCTCCCACCTTTATCTGCAATTCCCCTTACATCCATCCCCAATTCTGATGAAAGCTTACATCCGAAACATTGATTTTTCCAGCTCCTCATGCTGCCTGGTTTGCTGTGTTATTCCAGCCTCCTGCTTGTCTACTTTGGATTCCAGTACCTGTAGTTTTTGTATCTCTAAAAAATGTAGACTGCCCTAGGCAGACAATAAGAGAGGGTTTTCGTTTTTCTCTCCACAGATACTGCCAGATCATGACAGTTTCTACAGCAATTTCTCTTTCTTTTTGTTTCAGATCTCCAGCCATTCTTTGCCTAATTTTTAAAAATGGTGTTATGGATGGGAGTGAAAGATAGTGGAGTGACATTCAACGGCACCAGTTCTCAGGATTCGATGGAGAGATTCTTTTTGTTTCCCAAGTCCTTTGGTTCACCAAGCTTTTCATTCAGGTTCTTTAATTTCTTCACAGAAATTACAAAATGACTGGTTCACAAATTATAAAATCTCTGAATTATTGGTTAAAAGCAACAGTTTACAGCAATTGGTAGGAACAAACAATTGGCTTTTTTTTAGTTACAGGTATTTTCACCTGAGAAGGACAAAGACACCACCTCTCACTCCAGAGATGAAAACAATTCTCACTGTAATGTTCACACACACAAGCTATTCAGCAATCCTGGATCCAATTAGAATTGTTGCCTGAACAATGACCTTTGGCATCCACAACTGGTCACAATTCTACAAAGTCAGGATGACGGAATTGCAGATGGATGAATATTTTGCTGGCTTAATCTCACTTTGTGTACAGGCCCTGGTGCCGTAACATCTTTTTATTCATTCCCCGTTGCTTTCAAAGCAATATTATAAATACAACTAACAATGATTTTCAGTAATTTGCTTCTTAAAAATACAGCAATTCCTTCCATTCCTTTGTTGTAAAACAGTCCTTTTCCTACTTCAGACCATAATCGAAACTAAAGTAGAATAAAAAGATGCTGTATTTACATTGTACATTGTATACAAGGTGCACTTCAAGTCTCCTTTGACAGTATTTTTCAACCCGTGACATCTATCACATAGTTGCGTGAAAATATTCATCCATCTGCAATTCCGTCATCCTGACTTTGTAATAAATCACTGTTCCTTTATTGCCACTGGGTCTATATCCTAGAACCCACGTTCTAAGAGTATGGATTACATAATTTGAAGAAGATACATCGTCTGGAGTGTAACTACAGATGGACAACAAACACTGACCCAATCAGTGACGGCCATGTCCTGGGAAATTATAAAGAAATGTAATAGAGTACAGTAAAACACATCTCCAAGTTCATTACACAGAATTGGATTTATTTGACCTGGTTTGTCAGTACTAGATTACAAGTATGAATGGTAAATGATGAAAAAATTACTGACACCAATTTATCACACAACTTAAAATGAACTGAACAAATACAAAATAATCCAAAAAGAAATCTATACATTAAGTATATACAGCTCTGATAAATAGACTAATACTGCTTAGTCATCTCATTTTTTCTGTATTTACCTACCAGTGCATTGAAAAATAGAAAACAATATGGAAAAGTGAAACATCTACAAACAAATAGCCTCAGTTAAAAAAATTAAGTCAAAATGTATCATCTGATGGACAAACAGTTCGTTTTGCACAATATTCTCAGTAGTAATGTGGCTGCCTTCTTTCCAGGTGTTCTCATTTTCCAATTCTTTTGACACCACACATCTCTCTCCATTAAACTCCACTGAATGGACTCTCTCTATCCCAACTCATCATCAACCTTAGTCAAAGTACCTAATTCCAATCGAGCTGTCCATTAGCATTAAAACTCTGGCCTTACCAACTTTGACAAGTCCATTTTTCATGGCTTTATACTTATTTCACAACAGCTGACACGAATCTTCAGAGATGACAGTCTTTTGTATATAGCTGATAGAATCATAGGCCCCTTGCAACAGAAAAATGTTAAATCAAGAGATTCTTGATCACAATTATAAAGCTTTGAGGAGGTAAAGTAGGAGCCCTACACTCACAGACCAGCTGTGTAGAGGGAAATATTGAGAGGTTGCTGAGTAAAAACTATCTCCTCATTTGTTGAGGAGGAAGTAGCATAAGCTCATTAAGAGCCTTCTAACTTGCATCAACTTCTCTCCAGCACAAGCACGTAGTCAGCCCCAGAATGCACTGTGGTTATTACTGACACTTGGAAACAGACCTCCTTAGGTCATATGGCCAATGTTAGATATTTGATTCAAGCTGTAATGCTGTCATTTTAATGCTTCTTAGTTGAGGAAACTTTCTTCTTTCTTGCTGCCAACATTTCATAAAAAGGATCTCTGCTGATTGCAGCCCTATAAGAAACAAAACGTGAGACAGAATATTAAACAATTAAAACAAGAAACCTCATTACATTGAACCCTTTTTTCTTATTCATTCATGGGATGTGGGTTTCACTTGTTGGGCTAGCATTTATTGGCCATTTCTGATTACCCTAAAGAAAGTGGTGGTGAGCAGCTTTCTTGAACGGCTGCAAACTTGATGTTGGTACATCCAATGCTGTTTGGGAGGAAGTTCAAGGAGTTTGACCCAGCAACACTAAAAGAACTGTGATACATTTCCAAGATGAGGAGTGACTTGGAGGGCAACTTGCAAGTGTTGATATTTCTATGTATTGTGGTGGCTTTGTCCTTCTAGATGGCAATGGTCAAGGGCTTGGAAGGTGCTCTTTAAGGAACTTCAGTAAATTTTATGCAATGCATTTGTAGATGGTACACACTGCTGCTTCTGAGTGTCAGTGATAAGGGTATGCTTTGTGGATGTAGTACCAATCAAGTGGGCTTCAGCCAAATGGTTTTCAACATGGAGGAGTGCTGATTTAACTAACAAGTTGGGAGTTAGGGAGTAATGTGATAATTATCAGGAGGCTTCCTTCCCTTTTCTCAGGAAATACTTCATCAAATTATTCATATGACTTCAAAAGACAATCATTATTAGTTTAAACAGTCATCACTTCATTACTGCCCTTTAACACAATACATTGGACAGTGCAATTATCCACTTGAATAAGTGAATAACAGAATAACAGGACAGTGTGGGGCAAGATGAGGAACCAGGACTTGCTGAACAAGGCTATTGAAGAACGCTGATCTTAGTGGCCCTATATTCAAAAGAGAAATGTGATAACAGTACATGTTCACAAAAGGAAATTTCTGCCTGGTTACTGTAACTTTGGTGAAAGAGCGACAAAAAAACCCCCAAACTATTGCAAAAGCTAATCACGTGTTTCAAGTAAGCACATGCATTTGTAAAATGCAATGGTATAATCATGTTGTCACTCAACTATTAATACATAAGCCCTGTTTAATGTTCTGGAGGCATAAATTCAAAATCCACAATGGAGATGGTGAAATTTGTATTCTGTCAAATATGGAAATAAAAGTGAACCAAATAATGACCACATAACCACTGCTGATTGCCATGAAAATGCGATCCTTACCTGATCTGGCCTATATGTGACTCCAGATTCACAGCAATGTGACTGACTCTTAATTACTCTCTGAAATACACTAGCAAACTGCTCAGTTATGTCATACTACTTAGCAAAGACCAATGAAAAGAATGAAATCAGACAGAATATCTATCATTGACCTAGGCAATAGAAGCTGAAAATGTGTTGCTGGAAAAGCGCAGCAGGTCAGGCAGCATCCAAGGAACAGGAGAATCGACGTTTCGGGCATAAGCCCTTCTTCAGGGCTTATGCCCGAAACGTCGATTCTCCTGTTCCTTGGATGCTGCCTGTCCTGCTGTGCTTTTCCAGCAACACATTTTCAGCTCTGATCTCCAGCATCTGCAGTCCTCACTTTCTCCTAGGCAATAGAAGCAACAATGACAAACAAAATCTTGTCAACCTGCAAAGTCCTACATTTGGAGGCATGTGTCAAAATTAAGACAGCTGTTCCATGGACTAGTTAAGCAACAGCCAGACAGTCATACTCCCATAATCATACATTAAAGACAATGTCCTAGACACTACCACCACTATCCCTGAATATGTCTTGCCCCATTGAAAGGACAGACCCACCAGAAGTGAAGGCACAGTGGGAGAGATTGGATATTTGCCACTGGAGTCTTCAACATTGACTCTGGATCCTACGAAGCCTCTTAGTATCAGACCAAACATGGGCAAGGAAACCTCCTACTGATTCTCATTTACCCATTCTTCCTTAGTTCATAACTTAGTACTCTGCCCTGTTGAACACGAACTTGAAGATGCACTCTGGGTGCTGAGGGCACAGCATGTACTCTGGGTGGGGGACTTCACAGTCAATCACCAAGAGTGAATTGGCAGTTCTGAAGATAATGTTCTTTAGATTAGATTACTTTACAGTGTGGAAACAGGCCCTTCGGCCCAACAAGTCCACACCGACCCGCCGAAGCGTAACCCACCCATACCCCTACCCCTACATTTACCCCTTACCTAACACTACGGGCAATTTAGCATGGCCAATTCACCTGACCTGCACATCTTTGGACTGTGGGAGGAAACCGGAGCACCCGGAGGAAACCCACGCAGACACGGGGAGAACATGCAAACTCCACACAGTCAGTCGCCTGAGGCGGGAATTGAATCCGGGTCTCAGGCGCTGGGGACCCAGGTTTGAATTCTGCCATCGCAAATGGTAGAATTTAAATTCAGAAATTCAGAAAAAACCTGGAATTAAGAGTCTGATAATGACCATGAAACCATTGTCAACTGTTGAAAAGAAACCATCTGGTTGACTAATGTTGTTTAGGGAAGGAAACCTCCATACTTATCTGGTCTGGATGACATGTGACTCCAGACCCACAGCAATGTGGTTGACTCTTAAATGCCCTCTGGGCAATTAGGAATGGGTAATAAATGCTAGCCTGAGAGCAGTGCCCCCATTCCGTGAATGAATAAAAACAAATCCAGCCTTGCTAACACATTACCAAGCAACAGGACAAACTTAAAAATCCTTCATCAGGTAGCAGCACTCCGAAAGCTAGTACTACCAAATAAATCTGTTGGACTATAACCTGGTGTTATGTGACTTGTAAAATGGTTTTCCATGTCAACCAACTCAGCCACACACATCAATGCAGGAGATCCTCAAATCCTAGTTTCCTTATCACAATGGTCTTCAGCAGATTCATCAAAGACTTTCCCACAAACGAGTCCAGAAGTGGAGATGTTTGCTGATGACTGATTGTTCAGCACCGGCAACCCTCAGATAGTAATGCAGTCCATATGAAACAATACCTGGACAACATTCAAGCTAAAACTGGACAAAGTCCAGGCTTAAACTTATGAGTGGCAAGTAACATTCATGCCACACAGGTACCAGGCAAAAAGCATCTTCATCAAAAGAGAATCAAACCATCAATTTTTGACATTCAACGGCATTACCACCAATGAATACTCCACTGTCAATGTTCTGGGGTGACCATTGGCTAGAGATTGAACTTGACCAGCCATATAAATACATCAGCTACAAGAATCAGAAAGAGACTAGGAATTCTTCAATGTGTGACTCACCTGCTGTTTCCCCAATGCCTGTCCACATCTTCAAGAAACAAGTCAGGAGTATGATGGAAGACTCCCTTTTTGCCTGGATGGGTGCAGCTCTGACCTCACTCAAGAAGCTTAACACCATCCAGTGCAAAGCAACAAACCTGATTAGCTTCACATCCACCAACATTAACTTTCATTGCCTCCCAACTAAGACACAGTAGCAGCAGTGTACAATATCCATAAGATGCACTGAAGTAGTTCATCCTGTTTTTTTTTAAACAGTACTTTCCAAAGCTGCAACCGTACAAGGATAGCAGGTACAGGACCCCATCACTATCTGAAAGTTCCCTTCCAAGTGACAAATAATCCTGACTTGGAACCGAATCACATGTTGCTCCTTCAGTGATACTGAGTCAACATTCTGAAACTTAATTCCTGAAAGCACAGTGGGTTTCCCTACACCCCATGGACTGCAATGGTTGAAAAAAGCAGTTCACTATCACCTCTAGGGCAATAAAACTTGGTTTAGCGAGCAATGCACAGATTCCATGAATGATTCATAAGTACAAATAACTTTAAGCTGAAATTTATGCTTCCAAGGGCAGGGTGAAATGCAGGAAGAACATCGTCTTAGTCATCATGCCTTAAGTATTTAAGTGCTTAATTAGTCCACAAGTGATCTAAAGCACTTGTGGACTAATTGAGCCCTTAAGTGTCCATATAGTGACCTATTAAGGGCCTCTTTCTAGCCCCACTGCAATGTTTTTCACAGTGAAGAAACTGACATCAGATGTGAAGCTGGACAGCCTTTACGGGCCCCTTGGACACATCAATAATCCTCTCATCCAAGGCCCTTCTATCCCTGCTTTTCACCTTCTCAACCATAATGGCCCCTTCCCCGTGCCAGTGCCTGCCAGCCTGCCCAAAGTGACAGCCCCCATTTCATTCTCCCACTTACCTCAGTATCTGGTTCCAGTGCTGGATGTTAGTGATGACTGAACGCTGTCCTAACTGTGGCCAATGATTCCAGCAGCATCAAACAACCTCCAACTATTTGACTGGCCAGCAACTATAGGAGATAGGACACCATCCCAAATGGAAGCTCAAGTCAACTGAAATCTCAATTAGCTGAAAGGCCCACTGACTGTTAAACCACCACTAGGCAGGTTGCCAGAATAGTTTGGGCTCACTCCTAGCATGTGCACTGGAGTGTTAAAAATCTCAAGTCATTGTTAGTTTCTCTTATTAGAATGATGTATTTAACTATTTGCTCACTTGATGCACTTTATCCATTCATCTTTTTCCTCTGGGGTTGGTGCAGATATCCTGTAAACTGTATGACTTCCTTCTACCACTCGTCCATCTGCCTCAGTCTTGCAGGCCTTGATAAATTGGTCTTTGTTATCTGGAATATAGAGCTCAAAACAATTCTGAAAAATATGAAAAAAAAAATGATAAGTCACAACTAAAGAAATTTAGAACTAACAAATCTACTCATGTAAGATCATATTTTTATACCATTTAAAAAGTATCTCTACTTTCCAACTTACTGAACAAGGCTTTGAATTGTTTGAAGCAACTGTCATCAAGCAACCTATAATCATCAGGATGAGGCTTGTGTACTGTTCTGCCCCCAGATTCTGAATGGTCTGTCATGCTTTTACACTATTTTCTTGTTTTTTGTCTCAGATTTTGATTTTGAATTTACAATTGCTTTATTCTTTTATTGAGCATTCTTCAATTAATTTCTATTTCTGAACGCAGGGCCTTTGGTTTATTATCTGCTGATGCTTCATCCTGAACCATTTTCCAAACAGCTCTACCAGTAATGGATTTGCCATTGCCATAACTCTCAAAGACACAGAGAAGGATTAGGCCCCATGTCTGCCTTAGCTGACATAGTGTTGGCATTATTCTGAATCACATGCTAGCTGTCAGAACTAGCTGACTCTCCAGATCTCTCAATATGGATATAAAATTAACTTAGATGTCACTGTTCATTGTTTTCCTCCCAAGTCTCTGTACTGAGCAGCTTTACAACACAGGACTGAATGACATCACAGATTCTAAAAAGAGACACTGCAAGATAGCAGACGATAACATATCCCTCTCAGATGGTCTCAACACGTTCTACGCTGGTTTTGAGCAAAATTTCAGTGGAGAGGTAACACCTATTCTGACACGTACCTATCCCAACAGTTACTGCATCAGAGGTCAGATCAGTTTTCCTTTGTGTGAATCCAAGGAAAGTGATGGGATCAGGCAAAGTACCAGGCTGTGCACTCAGAGCATGCGCAGATCAACTGGCAGAGGTCTTCTCGGACATTTTCAACCTCTCCCTGCAGTAGCCGCTGTCCCTGCCTTTTTCAAGAGGGCCAACATCATCCCTGTGCCTAAGAAGGCTCATGCAATATGTCTCAATGACTACCGCCCAGTGACCCTAACTTCAGTGGACATGAAGTGCTTTGAAAGGCTGGTCATAGTATTAGCTGGAAATGTGTTGCTGGAAAAGCGCAGCAGGTCAGGCAGCATCCAGGGAACAGGAGAATCGACGTTTCGGGCATAAGCCCTTCTTCAGGAATGGGGCCCTGGTCATAGTATTAGTCAACTCCAGCCTCCCCACTACTTTTGACCCAATTTGCCTATCAGACCAACAGATCCACGTCAGATGCCACATCACTTGCCCTTCACTCCTCCCTGGAACATCTTAACACCAAGAACAGCTATATAAGAATCCTACTCATTGACGACAGTCAGCCTTCAACACTATTATCCCCTTGAGACTGATTAATAAACTTACAGATCTTGGACTAAGCCACACTGTCTGCAACTGGATCCTCAGTTTCCTGACACACAGGCCACAAGCAGTGAAGATTGGGGACAATATTTCATCTTCACTAACACTCAACACTGGAGCCTTCCAGGGGTGCGTACGTAGCCTCCTATTGTACTCACTGTATACCCATGACTGCGTCGCTAAATACCAGACTAGTCATTTACAAGTTTGCTTATGACACCATCATAGTCGGTCGAATCTCAGATGGTGATGAAACAGACTACAGACAGGAGGTGGAAGACCTAGAAAAATTGTGCACTGAGAATAACCTAGCTCTCACTGCCAGCAAAACCAAGGAACTCATAATCAACTTTCAGCAGGATGTTACTCCTGCACCCCCTACACATCAACAGCACATAGGTGGAATGAGTGGAGAGTGTCAAGCTCCTGGGAGTAGTCATCCACAACAAGCTTTCTTGGTTTCTTCATATGGATGCACTGGTTACAAAGGCCCGACAATGTCTCTTCTTCCTCAGGCAGGTGAGGAAATTTGGCATGACGGTGAATATTCTTGCCAACTTTTATAGGTGCGCCATCGACAGCATTCTGTCTGGATGTATCAATACCTGGTATGGCAACTGGACTATTCAAAATTGGAGATAGTTACAGAGAACGGTGAACTCGGCCTGGACAATCACAAAGGCCAACCTCCCATCTATAGAATCCATCTACCAGGCCTGCTGTCAAGGAAAGGCCACCAGCATTCTCAAAGATCCATCCCACCCTGGTATCGTGTTTCTACAACCTCTACCATCGGGCCGAAGGTACAGAAGCTTGGACACACGCACCAGCCAGTTTCGTAACAGTTTCTACCCTACTGTTGTTAGAATACTGAATGGACTCACAAACACTTAACATTCACCTGCATCTGTGTTTTTGATTTTGCCACTGTTTACCTATTATTTACTATCTGTGCTACTTAACTATGTGATCTGCCTGTATTGCTCGCAAGACAAAGCTTTTCACTGTACCTCGGTACACATGACAATTAATTCAATCCAACTCAATTCAATTCAACATCAGTGACTTCAACATATTAGCTGCATCTTAGTTCATAGTACTCTCCTCTCTGAGTCACAAGGTCATCAGTTCAAGTCCCATTTCAGGTGTCAAGCTTGAAAATCAATACTGATACAGCTTTACTGAGGGAGTAATGTATGATTGGAAGTGGTTTTTGAATCACAGTTTAAAATGAGACCCTATCTGCCTCTCAGCTGGACAGAATAGATTTCACAGTACCATTTTGAAGATGAGCCCTATTAATATCTAATCATTAATAGATCCTGGCTAATATTTGTCCCTTAATCAATATCACATAGATAGATTATATGGTCATTATCAGGTCATTACAAGGGCAACAATCAACAAACTAACCAGTGATGAAATTCTGCAATTTAATTGAGATTTCAATAGAGCCAAACCACTTGTGAAAAATTGTGACTTATCAATTTCAAAGGAGGCATTTCAAAAAATCACTGCAGTTTCTATCAGCTGAATTTTATCAAAAACTAACTGATTGGCAATGTTTGGGTAGTTTCGTGGTGGGTTTATCTCCATGAGCACTAATGAGTTCCAAGCAATTTTCTGCTGCTCACCACATTGTGTGCATCTTGCCTTTGGATCCTCGCTTACACTGCAGTGTGCTCGCCATTGGCAAAAGTAAGCACCACTGCCAGAACCTCCCTGGATTTCAGGTGCCAATGTCAAATTTAAAGCTTGGCCAAGCAACTGGTCAAGTGCTGTGAATCAGGTGCTGCCTTTCACGGTGCACGTAGTGGAAGTGGGAAGATTTTGAGGACACATAGTTGACACAGGTATTTGCACTTCATTGTCAATAGAATTCACAAATTTATTGCTACTTTACTTCATCACCTATCTGATTGAATTTTGTAACTACTGTCACAATGACAAACAATCTGCACAGGCCACCCATCCTTAGCGCCATACCATCTTAGAACTCATGATAATGGAATGCCACTCTTTATTTAACAGGCAATGCAACCTCACATCTTCTCACAGTTCAATGTGGGAGCATCTCATGCTGGTAAGCTTTCAAATTGATAATATTAACTTTTATTGAACAATTGCAAAAGAAATGTAAATACAAAGAATTGAACTTTGAAGAAGGGGCATTGGATTTGAATTATTAGCTCTGCTTTTTCTCCACAGATGCTGAACACTTTTTCTTTAATTCTTCATTTTTCTGTTTTTATATTGAATGTTTTGGTTTATTTTCTGTGTCTTTAGATGATGCCAGAAGTTGTGAACTATACAACATTTTCCATTGTAACAAAATACACATGATCATGAATAAATCAAATAAATAAGACCTGCTGAGTTTCTCCAGCAATTTCTGTTTTGTTTAAAAAAAAATCAGTTGCTTCTGGGAACAGACAAAGACTATGTTCCTTCTGAGCAGCAACAAATTTACAGTCAATTGCAGACAAATCATATCTATTTGAATTGGATGTCATTAAGTCCTGTCTATCTTGTTGCATCTGATACTGTAGGCTGACAATGATGTTCCCCCGGTCAATATCCTCCTCCTTCTCTGAAGACTGCTGTTACCCTTTCAGCTGTTCAGTTACCTGCAGATCCCCCCTTTGCCTGCTCCAGTCATATAGATCACAAAATGAAAACATTACATCACACATTCTGTCTGCAGTGCACTGTAAGGACCCCAGACTGATCCACATACATAACCATCATCTTCAGGTGGCTTTTCGTTTGCTTCATGAAAGCCCTGATCAAAGAATAGGCTATATTTTAACATTGCCTCAGTCAGGGGGTTGCATAATGGAGCTATCAGCCATGATTATAAACGTTGTCTTCCGGTAACTATTCATGTAATGCATCCAGTCCTTCAAGTAAAATAAGAACATGAGCATTCTCAAGGATATACACTTCATGTCACCAGGATAAGTGGTGCAAACTTTCAAGATGCGGTACTGATGATCACAGCTGACTTTTATATGGATGGAATGGAACCCTTTTCTGTTGGTGAAGTGTGTAGTGTTATGAACCAGGATTTGTATTCCTTATAGCTGGACTGCAACTATATATCAAGTACCTAAGTAACATAGCTGTCTCTTAAAAAACATAATTTTGCTCACAAGTAGAACACACATGCTCAAGAGAAAATTAAATGCCACTCATTCCTTGTGTCGAAGCAGCCATCTTCCATTGCCATTGTAGCATATTTATGATTTGGATAAGAATGAAAGTCAAGGTGTTTGCATTTGGCAGAGTGAGTCCCAGACTCAGCCTGATACACAAGGTCTGTTTCCTCCAACCCCAAACCTCAATGTTCCATTCTTCCTTGCACTCCCAGTCAACTTGATTAGTACTAACCTTCCACTGATTCTCACCTAACTCATTCATATACATCTTCATCTTGCAACGTTACCCTTAGCCCCAGCTCTACTGCTTAGCCTTATCATGCAATGTGCCGGACTGTGCCCCTGTCAAAGCCAAGGTGTCTGTGATTGTCAATCAGTCATTTCCACATCACCCCTGCATCTCCCTCCCTTATATGCTGAGTTGCCCTTTTAAGATTAAACTGACTCATGGCCACGGCATGATATAGTGATATGAAATCTGATACCCTGACTACGCCATCTAATGAAATTACTGTTTCAAGCCCATAGACTGAGATCAAATGCTGCTGTTCACTGACCATGACGTGATCCCTAATTGCTGACAGTCCCATTTGACTTTACTGAAGACTTTACTGTTGGACATGGCAATTTTGCTGAAGCAAGCGTGTTCGCCGCATATGTGCATGCTGCAAAGCACATGGTATAGGTATGACACTGATGTCGCACAGTACTGTACCCCCAACATGTGCACACCTTTGATTGATAACTGCTGACAACTATGACGATCTGCCTGGATTTGCGTCTGTGCTAAAAGGCAAGACAAGCCAGAAATGTATGTTCTGAATGAAGCAGGAAAGAGCCGGTACGTTCTGAATGAAGCAGGAAAGCGCAAAAAGACATGGGCTGGAAGAGATACTGTGAGCATCCAAATAGGTGTAAAGTAAGTGCTAAGAGAGCACGCAGGGGCCCTTAGGTGCGTCACGACCCAATCCATGAGATCAGTGCGTGTGTAGTGGCCTGGCAACAGGATTACAATGAAGGGTAGCATTACATGTTGTAGTGCCATACTGAAGTAGAGAACTCTATGAAGTGAGTCAGACTGTGTCATGTCAACTTCTATGGATGGAGTTGCGGATGGTTGCCGCCTATGTGTGTACCTAGGGATGTTGCAATCTACTGTCCAAGATGGAGCAAGCAGAGAACTGGAGCAGCAAGCTATCTGCTCTAACTTTCATGTCAGATATTTTGTCGTCTAGTTTCTTTCCAGCGCTTGGGAGAATAGGAAACTGCATATAAATGAATAGAGATTAGGTACTAATAAGATGGAAAAGCTTGCAAATAGGCCTCTCATTGCTCACAAGCATTGCCCATGTTATTCATGAATGGGAAATTTCAGCTCCAGGTTCTAGTTCCTTCTATTCTATTAAAGGAAGGATATTTATTTTATGACAGTATTAGCCACATTTCACTTACACTTCAGACCATTTAACATTAGACAGATTCTCTTCTGTGGAATATTGACATCTCAGAGAAAATTGCTGGAATAATTAATTCAATGTAGGAATTTGACTTAATATACAAAAAATAAATTTGGGATAATAAAGCAATGTTTAGAATGTTAAAATTTCTCATTAACTCACTGGCTTTTTGGAGTCATCTACTTCTCGGATGCTGAGGTTTTCAAGTGGAATAATGCCCCTGGGTTCTTTGTCCTGTGAAATAATTTTGACAAATAAGAATAATATTAAATCAAAACTAATATATGTATAATTTACATTTTAATGCAATTACTTGTAAAGACAAATAACATGCATTACTTTTTACGTTTGAAAATATAGTAATGGTCAAAATTTAAATTGTCTTTTAACACCTCAAGGTAAATTATGGGGAAAGTCATTGCTGGCTTCAATTGTGTTCATCTGTCTGACATGACCTCAAGGTCTCTAACCAACCTATTAAGATGGAAGAAGTATCGGTGCAGGGAGATGTGCATAGAAGGAAGTAAAAAGAAGTTTTGTAATTTCTTATAATAAGTTAGCTAATTAATTTATATTCATCCATAATTTACCACTAAATTATGATCTTGGGAAATCTGTCTAGGTTTTCAATAAATTATCAGGTAAAATAGCCTGCATTAAAAAAAGAACAAGATCCACTCTTACAGAAAAACTCCATCACAGCAATATATTAAAGTCTTTCAACATTTTCTCAACAGAGTTCCAACCACACCTCAAGTGTAGTAGCTGCTGACAACAATATAAAAATTTCATAAATTTATTTCCAAAATTCAATTCCGAAGCATCAAATTTAGCCCCAAATTTCAAACTATCAGCAGTATCGTGTAACTTCCAGCTTGAGGTTCTTGGTCAAACACAAAAGTAAGTATCTGACATTTGATAAAGTGTACAAATGCATCAAGATAAATTAAGGCTCACTGCTGGAGTAGATAAGCAAATTTGGGACAACAAATGGGTATTTTCAGTCCAGTGAATGGAATTCCACCCAATCCCAGGGACTGATGTCTTCTTCCATGAGCATGAGATTGCTGCATTACCAACTGCCAATTCAGTTCCCCTGATGCCTGACCTTTGGTTGCCAATCCTTGTCCCAAGTGAATCCTGACCTGCAGTCAGTGACTTCTATTAGAACCACCCTACAATCCCAACTAATTCCCACCCTAGGGACATGGCTGCTACTGACTTTCCCATTGAGTAAATGTCCACTCCTTCAGTCTGCCTAAGTAGAAACTAAAAGAAAAATGCCTAAATTTAATAGCAATCACCTTCAGTTAGTTTTGGGTTGTACAAAAAATTTGAACCTTCGCCACTGGATTCTCTTCAATAGCTAATGTATGCATAGCTACATAACCAGATGAACAGAAAAACAGAAATTTCATTGTACAATCCTCTCTTTTAAAAATGGTGCACAATTCAAGTAAGAAGGTAAGCACAGTTACGAAAATTAAAAATTCTCCTAACTCACCGTCGTGTATTCAAAGTAGTACAAGCAGTTGTCAGTCAGAATAAACCAACGTCGTTTCCATGTTTTCACTCTTCCACCTGTATTGACAGATATAGCATTTGGCAGAAAGGAAAAAAAGAGAAAACTCAAAAAGTTCACAACTTGTCATGAAGCTTGAGTCACAGCTTGGCCTCTTGATTGCTACACTGTTTAGTGAATTTGGCAGTTCCCAAAGTTCTGCATGCAATTGTGACAATACCGCTGATTCAAAAGGATACATTAACTTTGCTTGGACTAAAGAATTTAAGTTCATTATTAGCTTATGAAATTGTGGTGAATATTGTGGAAAATCTGAAACTGAGAATATGACACAAAATAAGGCAATGCTTGGAGATGAATAGCCCAGAAAGAGGTAGTATGATTTGTATCTATAGTTGACAATACATGTCATGCACAGGATCATATTAAATGTCAAAGATTCCTCGATAAAACTGCTGCTAGAAAAAAGACAAATTTAATCCACACAAAGAAAAGACAAAACATGGAAATATGAACTCCTTTAACTGAAATAAAAGAAACAAGTATGATTAATGAAAAATGTTAAAGGCAGTATATGTCAAAATTAGATCCCCTTTTAAATGTTGAGAGAGGTACATCTGTACTGTCTGTTTAATATCTTGCATTGCACATAAAGTAAATTAGTTGAAAGGTTGTTTTGGACCAAACAAGCTAGAAAATAAATGTTTTACAGCTTGCACTCCTTGTCACTCTCATCACTTGCATGTTTTCTATACATTTAATATCATGATGAAGGAATAGTTATTATACAATAATGTTTGACCTTATTAAAAAAAAAGACACAAATGAAACTGAAATTAGGGAACCTCCTGATGAAGGAACAGCACTCTGAAAGTTAATGCTTCCAATTAAACCTATTGGACTATAACTTGGTGCTGTGTGATTTTTAACTTTATTTCCCAAACTCATGCTTACATGTCCAAGGCTTGATGGGGATCAATAATAGCTCATTAGCAACAACTTATTTCATTAGCTCTGAGCTGAGTTCTGAGTTGAATATATGGTATGAAAAAAATAAGGAAATCCACTGCAGTAATCCAACTGGAACAGGATGGCATGGAAAGCTTGTTTGGAAAAGTATGAAATAAATATAGGTGTACTGAAACACAGTAATTTTTAAAAATAAAGTCAAAATATCTACTGAAATTGTAGAGATTTGTCATCTTGATTTGAGCATGAGGGTGGTGTGTGTATGGAGTGATCTGCCAAAGGAAATGGTGGAGGCTGATAAAATTACAACATTTAAAAGGCATCTGGATGGGTATATGAATAGGAAGCGTTTAGAGGGATATGGGCTAAGTGCTGGAAAATGGGAATAGATTAGATAGAATATCTGGTCGGCATGGACATGTTGGATCAAAGGGTCTGTTTCCATGCTGGACATCTCTATGACTCTGTGATCCAAATAAACTTGTCTCAAATGGGTATTGAGATTCTTCTAGCTAGTTTCCAGCAAAGCATACAACTAAGAATATCTGGATCAATTTTATCCTAAAATAAATGAATTTCTTGCACATTACAGTATGACACAATATGCAGTCTTCAATTCTATTCACATTGTTTCATGTGCCAGTCTAAAAGAAGTAAGATCAAATGAAATTTCCGTGGAACAAATTTAAATGATTTATGGTAGTTGTTATTTTTGAAAAATCAAGTTATTTATTCAAACATCTTGTTATTTGAATTCAGGGAAATTATAAAACTAAATACATTATATCAAGAACTAGATCAAAATCAAAACTGCATTACAATAACATTACTGGGTCATGGGTTTGCATGAGCTTTATAATGTTTTGAATGGAACAAATAATTTCTCTCAATTATTTGAAGAAACAAAGTGTCAAACTATCAGTCAGACCCACAACAGAACTACACTTGTGCAGTTCTATAAAAAGAGTCTTATCTATTCTTTAATATAAAAGCAAGTAAAGCTTTTCAGTCATCAGAGCTTGCTGCTTGGAATTATTCAAAAAGTACCTTCCTAATTTAAAGCATATAAGTTTTATATTTGTACAACACCAAGTGCCCATCTAGAAAATGAGCCGAATAACACAGATGAAGTGCAGCAACCTAAACCTTTGTTCATTTTCCGCTAAAAGGCTGGACTATCATTTGGGCATTAGGGATAAGAAATTAGCAAATTCCAGAAGAATCAGAATTTCCTACTGTGGACAAATAGCATTTTTGGAAAGACCTTCCATATTTTCTTTCCCTACTACGTAAAATTGGAATTTTAAAAATAATGGACTTGGTCTCCTTTTCTTATAAAAAAAATGAAGAACTTTTCTTTCATACTTCCCAAATTCAGCAACACAATGTCAAAACATGTTATTCTGCTATATCTACAGGTAAGTTTAAAAACAATGTATGCTATTCTTTCAAAGTACACAGAAAAATATGCGATATAGAGCTGAACTCACATTAGCACAGAAATGCAGTGTGTACAAAATGGTGCAAAGTGGATTTATTCTGATTTTTAAGAAAGGAAGTTTCAGTTGCAACTGAACCATCTATACAGAATAATTGGTGAAAATGAGAGAGGGAAAAGTGAGAAAACCTAAAGCTATTCTCATCATCTTTAAATTATTAGTGAAGGACCTGAGAATAATTTATCCTACACTGTAATGTAAAGACAGAACTGAAAAATGTCTCTTACAAAATAGGTGTGCACTGTTTCTTAACATCACAATTCTTGTCTTGCTCATATTATTAAATTTTGTAATGCTTCGGGCAATAGTATGGTTTCTCAGGGATCAGTTAGCTCAGTTGGCTGGATGGCTAGCTAGCTTGCGATACAGCGTGATCCCAACAACATGGGTTCACTTCTCACACTGACTGAGACTACAGTGAAAGTTGCACCTTCTCAACCTCACCCGAGGCCTGGTGACCCTCAGGTTAATTCACCACCAGTCTCTGTATGGTCCAGTAGGATTATGGTGACTTAACCTTTTACTGTGGTTGTGCTTTCATATACAAAGTGTTCAGATTTTTTGAGGGATGCGATATATTTTAATAAAGAGGGTAACCTATGGTTTCCCATTCCTTTGTTAATGTAGCCCAGTGTGTAGGGCACATGCTAATGTCTCATGCCAATGAGGAAAGTTTTAAAATTGGAGTTAAGTTAAATAAATAATTTCCTTTAAGAGGAGTTACGAATAATGCATACTTTGCAGATCATGAAAATACAGAATAAATTAATGAAATGATACTTTGTTCTCTGTCCTGAAGCATTTATGTCTTGCTTAACTCTGCCTTTATAATCAGAGCTAAATGTAAAAGAAAACTCAAATATTTTACACCAAATTAATGTGATCCATTAACTATAGTAAAAACAGAGTTGTTGGCTGAAGTCTTGAACCATAATGGGGAAAATTCAACTATTTTACAAAACAGAGAATATGGAATCTTTACATTTAGTCATGAAGGTATTTGTAAATGTAGATCTTATCTTGAAAACTGACAGAATACTCTTCATACTCTGTTTCTGACTAGAAGCTGGTTTTGAAAGTTCGACATGAAATCTTCACAAGATGGGTTTCTAGTTTCTAACAAAGCTTTGGAGGCTCCCAAAAGACAAGGCGGCAAACATTCCAAGGGTTGAGGATAAAGTGAAAAATCCCAAAGAAGTTTTGATCCACTGGTCATCTATTCAATAACATTTCACTTAACCATGCCTTAGGGCTGAGTTAAGTATGTGGTGTAAGGGATCTCAAACTGTGAAATGATTTTTCTGAGAAGGTAGAGAAAACTATTTCAAATTTAACTGTGAATGAATGGGTTATAATTTGATTGACAAAAAGGATGACTTATGATGTCAACTGAATTTACATGCTAATTTAAAGTAAAATATTGCATGTTTATAATCATAAGGAACATTATGAAATTTATGACATATTAAGTTCTTTATTTGAAAAATAATCAATTCAAACACACTTTTTGTAACTAAACAATACGTTCAACTTCTATTGCAAACTAATTCAAAGGAAAATTCTAATTTGAATATATTTTATTGAAAGCAACAAGAGTATTTTGATTAAACCAATTCATTTTTTTTATCTTTGAAAATAATAAAGACCAAATCAAAAGGAAGGAAAGACTACCAATTAAGTGAATTTTGTATTTTTTAATTAGTGGAAGCTGAAATTATAATTAAGCTGAAGGACAACTAACCATGGCTCCAGAGTGTGTGTGTATTTTGCTTTGCTAAAATGTGTATGCAATTATCTAACAGATACATTTGTGAACCATCAGTTTTGGGAGGAAAAAACATATTAAAAGAATAAAGATATGAACTCAAGCCCCGTTCAAATGCAAGATCTTGAAATGCATTCTTTATCATTTTGCTGAGCAAGGATGTTCAAAATTATACCTTTTTCAAAAATCAGATTAATCTGATATTGATCTTTTTACATTTTAGAGACATAGAGCCATAGTGATGTACAGCACGGAAACAGACCTTTCAGTTCAACTTGTCCATGCTGTCCAGATAACCCAACACAATCCCACCTGCCAGCACCCGGCCCTTCCCATTCATACACCCATCCAGATGCCTTTTAAATGTTGCAATTGTACCAGCCTTCACCACTTCATCTGGCAGCTCATTCCATACATGTTTAGTACAATTTAACTATGTTGCACTACTCATAGAATTGTGAAGTGGGAATTCAGCCCATAATGTCACTGCTGGGTGTATGAATGAGCAATGCAATTAGTTCATTTGCCTTGAATTATCTGCACATTTCCTTCTCAATTTTGTCATGTTCTTAGCATTTGGGTAATGTTGTCGAGGCTGCATTCATTGCTAATACCCATACTGAATCTTCCCATTAAACCCTCCTCAACTCTTGTGATGATGCTGTCCCACAGGTTGATAAGTCTAGATTCCCAGAATATTAACCCACTGACAAAAAAAGGACTCATATGTTAATGGTAACTTGCTAAATTAATTAAACAATTAAAAGTAAGAGATAACGATTAACAATTAAGACATAAAACAGTTGGAGCTCTGACAACTAAATCTGGATTTTGAAAAATATTTCAAATCACACAGTAACTAGTGATCACAAATTAAAAGCCTGTGGAAGAAATAATTCTGTCAAGTAAAATCCTTGCCTTGCTGGAAATAAATGGGAAGCCAACTTAAAGTCTATGCAATATATCTCATTCTTTTAGATATGAATACATATAATCTGATGTATATTACTGTGCCAAACACTGCTTAATTTTAAGAATCAAGCATTCAGTTTATCATACTTGTAAAATGTCTTATTAATCTTCACCATGAAGGTACTGAATATTCCCACTTACGAAACAATTCTTTGAATCTGAAGAACAATTAGGATAAAAAATCAGTACGGCAGTGCAAAAGCAACTGTCTTTGTCAAACAAAGGCCACAGATTGATCACCAGATAAAGCAACACTGCAGTACAGTGGAAACACTTAAATACATAATATCTGTGTGAATATTTAACTATGTTGCTTGTTACATCTTTCATTTAGTGCAAAATTCTGTTTGATCCACTGCTAAAAGTGGAATAGATGATGTATTTACATTTCAACAGGTTAATTATAACTAATTAAAATAAAAAGCAAATATACAGCACAGATCATTTTTGAGATTCAACATTGAACAATTAACATAAGGACATCTTTATTGAAAAATATAATTATTTATGTATTTAAGAGTAATCCACTGTACTGCTACTGTAAGCTCACATGTAGCATATAGCTAAAGAACACCCGCTAATGAAAGCAGCACACCTCTACCACCAGCTGTAAGACAAAGACCAGCAGCACCCTGGGCACAATTAGCTACATGTCAGTATGGTACATACCTCCTGTGTGTATAAGGAAAGACAGCCAGTCATGTAACAACCAAACGGGGGGGGGGGAAGAAATTAAAAAGAAAACAAAATTAATTTCAGAAATTAACCCTTTGAGTACTAGAATTGCAGAAGTGACTTGATAAACTGACGTTGCTTTGAAATATAAGCATGAGAAACTGTCTCCTTTTTCTCCATACTGGGTTTTTACTGGCAAAACTCCTACTAAATACTCTAAAGTTGTATCTTACCTTTTCAATGGGCTGGATTTTGGGGTCAGCAGTGAAGCAACAGCAGACATTACTGACTTCAAAATCAGCTCACAAACAGTTAGTGATACGTTTCCAACGTCAATTTGTTTCTGTTGCCAAGTCAAGTGGATCTCGTTGCATCCAGCAATGATGATGTCATCAAGCATCAAGGTAAACAGCAAATCACAGTGAAGTATTCACACAGACAACAAATCAGGAAGAGTATACAATTAAAGCCCTCATTTTAATTTTTAGATTTTGTAGATGGCAAAATAATTGACTGGGATATACACACAGGATTAAGGCGAAAGATAAGAAACCATAGGTAATCCTTAAAATATCTAAAAGCCTATGGAATTTACTATCATAAGGAAAAAGTTGACATTCAATAAACATGAGATTACTTTTTCAGGGCTGTGAGGCTATTTATCACTAATTCTACACTCAACATATGATTAAAAAGTCATGGTGCAGTTCATTTAACAAACTGAGGCCTTTTCAAGACTTTTCTTTAAGAGAGACTAAGAGTGTAAAATAAGATGTTCTTGCCATTTCAATTGTTTGTAATTGATTATAGTCTGGAGAAGCTCAATAGTACATCACTTGGAGAAACACAGAACTACTGATAGCAGTTTCTGGACATTAGTATTTAACTGTGCATGTGTGGACTATGTAGATGTGTAGATGTGATTAACAGTTTTAAAGGAGTGATGACGGTGAACACTGACAGTTTATCACCATTATCACCACAAAATCTAGACCTAGTTCATTATGAACATCATTTACCTTTTCTTTAACTATGGATTATTGACAATTTCAACCTTGCTATTTCACATGTGAAAACAAAAATTAAATTTCACATGTATGGAACCAGTTGAATATTACACAATTCATTTAAAGTGGCCTTATAAATGCTCAAAACATCACCCTGATAAAAAATAACAGATTATCTCCCTAGTTCTGGCAAGTTCAAGAGTATCATGTCTTGGGTGCTTCACAGTTCAGAACGTTTCTTCTTGTAAAACAAGTATTGGAACTCATCTTCATTAGTGGGTTGTACATTATTTTTGGTTATAATTTAATGTGCTTTCATAAAGTTTATTACAAACAGTCACACAAACCTATTCTGGTTAACCCGACAATGACATTGGCCACTGATCATTACAGGACTTCTGATGGCCATTATTGCTTCATGTATCGAAAAGGAATGGCATATCAGCTTATAAATAAACATCTTCACTGTCAAAGACAAACTCAATTCAAATAGGTAAAATCTTTGCATTGATACGAGGCCTGAAGCTGTGACATCAGCAGATATACTTAAAGAACTCAATGTGGTGTCAACAGATTGTTCATTTTTGAATTTCTTCTTTGAGACTTTAACTCTACAGTATTGTAAAGCAGCTGCAGTAACAAAAGAAAACCAGATAAACTTTATTTCTACCATCTTTTCTGTGAAATTAAGTTGTTTATGAAAAAATCTCAAATGTAGTCACCTAGAGACTACATGTTGTCAGATTAAGGAGTCACAACTGTATTCTGAGGCATTTTGCATCTTTCAAATTGTCTGTTTTATCTAATAAAAATTTTCTTGCCAGATGAGTGTGCAAAGATGCCAGACTGGATTGCTCAAAGGGTTAAAGAAAAACAAATTTAAACATGAGGAGGCAAAGCAAAATTACTGAAATGTATGTAATAATCAAAATGAAAAAAACACTTTATTGCATGTATTGTAATTGCTGATATTATTAATGCTGGGCTGATATTGTAACCCACTCAGCTTTTCAGATTATCAGCACAAAAATCTTCACTCTTCCCTCAGTCAAGGACAACTAAGTTATGCCTTCTGATGTCACATCATAAAAAACATCAATAAATTTGTGATACCTTGTAAACATTCTATGAGTGACTAATCCCAAATACAACAATAAATCAACCTGCTACTGGTATTTCCAGCAGTTATGCTCAATAATATATCTAATTGGTACAATTGGTAACTTCATCACTAAAGTTTATTACTGACTTGATTGGAGCATATAAAATCCTGAGGGATCTTGACAGGTTGAATGTGGAAAGGATATTTTCTCTTGTAGAACCTAGCACTAGGGGTTGTTGTTTCAAAATGTGGTGTCATCTTTGTAACAGAGCTAAGGAGAAATCTTTTCTCAAAGGTGGTTGAGTGTGTTTGGAAATCTACTCCTTAAAAGGTGGTGAAAGCAGAGTCTTTGAATGTTCCTAAAGCAGAGGTAGATAGAGTTTTGATGCGGGGGGGAAAGTGGTGGAGGTTATCAGGGGCAGGTAAGGTGGAGCAATCAAGTCAGCCATGATCTTATTGAAAGACAGAGCAGGTTCAAGGAGAAGATTGGCCTACTCTGTTCCTAAATCATATTTTCATATGACCCTCAGTTATATATTCAATAATTAAATGTTTTTCTCAATAGCAATTACTGTTCCTTGACCAAGTGTTCATGTTATGCTTCAAGTTTATGCAAGTTATGCGATCTTCAATCTATCTGTCCATAGAACACACCCAATATTCATCTTAGTTATGCATAGTTTCAGACTTGATGTGACATAAAAACAACTTCAGGTTGTAGAAGCTGCAAAAATCTTTGAGGTTTATATTGACATTGTTTATCCACCATCAACAGTACATTTAAGTAAAGGCAAATTACTCAGTAGAGAAAGAACATTAAATATTTACATCACTGAAATTTTAGCATTAATATACACACAATATGAGTTGTTTTAAGGATAAACATGCAATTATTTCTAAGTGAGGAAAACATTTGTTTGCATTTCATGAAGGCTGCCATTGTGAAACATTGAATATATTTTCCTCTCTTGTAAGCTAGTGCCAACATAAAGCATTCTTAGGTCAGATTAAGGTGAAATAGAGGGAGCTATTTGATATAGCAGAAAGCTCCCTCTATTCTTTCTCAATGTCAGTTGGATACTTCAAACTATATCATAATGGACTTTTCTGCACCTCACACCTTTTATTGGTTCTCAAGATATAATTGCGAATTATGTTAAAGTCACTAGGTTTAATATTGTAGATCCAATCTATTTAGATATGTACTAATTTTACTCAAATTTGTTTTAAGCCAGCAAGAAAAAAGTTTTCATTCCATCACAGTTTGGTTCAGATTCAAAACTCACAGGTGAATGGCAGAATATTACCACTTTCAATGGTGAAATATATTTAAATACTCAGCTTTTGAAATAAAGAGTAACTCATTTAAACTTAATTAACAATTTAATTTCACCAACAGGCAAAAGTTTTGTTTCTTCAGAACAGACATTGAAAATATGCTTGATGCCTAGCCTGTTGAAACTGAATAGATAAAAGTGATAGATTAGCTTTTAATTTTAGATCTGAGTAAATTCCAATATATGCAATATCTTGCGATACTATTACTTACTCTTGTAATATTAGTTTTATATAGACATTTTGGTTTTTATCTCTTTTACATTATTCTATGCAATTTAGAATTTAGTAATTATAGACTTTATTTTGTTCTATTTAGAACCTATTCACAAAGCTCCATAAATGGATCCATCCATTTATTAAGTAAGCAAAATTAAAGGCTTGTCCAGTCTTTTGGAAAAGCATGAGAAATGCAGTGCTGGTTGACTTCATAGGGGCATTTCATAATTGAACGGTTAGTCTAGAGTATGCATAAAACATCTTTTAAGCTTTCTCTGGTACACTATTTCTTCATATATTGAAGAAACAAAAAAAGTTGCATTCATACAGCATCTTGCCAGCCTCTAGCCATCCCCAAGCAATTTACAGTCAAGTAACTACTTAGATATTTTAAGTGTATTCACTGTTATAACGGAGAAAATGTGACAGCCAATTTGTGCTCAGCAAGAAATTCGAGAATTACTATATGGTCTATTTATTACTTAAATTTGTGGGGATTTAAATGCTGGTCAGAACACAGGACAATTCCATTGCTCTTCATTGAATAGTTCCTTGAAATCTTTTATGTTCATTTGAGACAGCAAACAAGGTCTTGGTTTAATGTTGAATGGAAAAAGTTGATACATCTAATAATGTAGGGCTCTGTCAGTGCTGCATTGAGCATCAGCCAAAATTTGCCTCAAGAGTGGAAATCAATCCTTCAATCTTCTGACTCAAAGAACCAACTGAGTAATAATTGACAAATTATTTAATACTTCTTCGACAATTAAAAATACTGTGAATTAAGTTTCCTTCATTTATTTTGAATTTAAAATTTGTATTATCTGTATAATGCATAATTAACCAAAGCATTACTGTATCTATATAAAACATTCAGCCCAAGTTTCCAATAGTTCGTACTTTACGGACGGCACGGTGGCCCAGGGACCCAGGCTCAATTCTAGCCTCAGGTGACTGTCTGTGTGGAGTTTGCATGTTCTTCCTATGTCTGCATGGATTTCCAATGGGTGCTCTAGTTTCCTCCCACTGTCCAAGAATGTACCGTCTAGGTGGATTGGCCATGCTGAATTGCCCTGTATCTAGGGATGTATAAGCTAGGTGAATTATCCATGGTGAATGTAGGGTTATGGGGATAGGGTAGGCGGGCTGGGTCTGAGTTGGATGGTCTTCAGAGGGTCGGTGGAGACTCAAAGGACCAAATGGTCTCTTTCTGCATTGTAGGGATGTTATATGATTTTAATACATTGCTGTTCTAATGCTAAAGTACTCTCTTCGCTGCCAGGCATTATAAATTTCTGCAAGCTAATTTCGTAAAGTATACCAACATATTTTCACACCACACAATACGACAGATTTATGGTAATGAAATTATGATGTCAATGAGAAAGTTGCTCTCCTGAAACCAGAATAAGTAACTCACCTAATTTGAGGAGCCAGCCCTCTCGATCCGGGTTGAAAAATGTATGAGTCAAATCATTGCCATCATCTTCTGGAATTTTGAAGGGTTCATTCTTAATACTTTCATACAGATTCTGTTAATAAAATAGCAAAACGAATCAGATGCATTACTAACTAACAGGGTTAAGGTTTGTTAACAAACATTTATGAGCACCATTGTAAATATCTAAATCTCCAGCTACTCTTAAGTGAATGTACTTGTCCAGGTTGAAACAGTTTCCTACAAAATTACTTGTTAATGATGAGGTCTTGCACAATTGGACATCTTTTTTACATGAAGGTCAGGCCTGGTTACAGGTCAGTCTTCTTAACCCAGACACTTCACTGATTTGAAAACTAATTTTGAAAAGAAAAGCAGTTTCAATAACAGAAAATAAACAAAAGCTGTCCTTAATCTCAAGAATGAATGATATGAACAGAGGCAATAACAACAGGTAAATTAAGGATTTTTAAACCCTAAGGGTATAATTTGTTAAAACAACATAATTGAAATGAAAAGAATGAGGAGGAAATGTGGAAAAGTATACAACATATATGGACAACCACTTCAGTATAAGTGAAATATTTTTATACAAAATTGGCTGTTCCTGATTTGTTTCTGTAAGTTTTAGTTGATACAATAACTTTTTTCTCATCATAGTCGCATTGTTTTCTTCACTACTTCAGCTAGGTTTTTCTGAACCGGCCAACAGTGTAAGGATCTGCACGGTATACCAATGAAACATGCTAACTTCACCTTTAAAAATACATATTTTTATACAATGTTTCACCACCACATCCGCACACACCCATCGACCCCATCACCCACCTCTATATACAAAATTAGTAATCAATTGCAATACTAACTCTTAGGAGTTCTTCAGGTAAGTCACCGCCGTCGTTTATTCCTCTATTCATTAGAATGAACCTCTCCACACTAGGTTTATCCTTAACATTTGGATTGTGTAGACTGGTATTCAACATAATAATAGCAAAAGATAACACATAGCACGTATCTGCAAAAGAAAACTGCACTTCAATTCGGAACAGTACAAAGGGTTAAAACATTTAGGGAACAAGCGTGAGTTAATAAGTACTATTTATAGCACTCCAGTACCGCTTGGTGTTGACAAATATCACAAGTACCAGGTGGGGTTGTCAGGAAAAAAACATTATTAACAGAGTATAATTTAATCTCCCCGAAAACATAAGCTTACTTCAAATTTGTGCACTGATGTAATTTCAGTTTACAATGTCAATGTATCTGTTATTTCATGTTTCAACACATTTCAGCATTTAGTACATCTGTCCCTCTGAAAGCTGGAGAGGAAGTCCTTGTCTCCACCCAGAGACTGTGTCTGTTATGGATGAAGCCAATGTAATATGAACATTAACTCCTTCAGACCCACTTCCTTATAGAAATAGTAAAAATGGAAATATCTGCTAATATTGTACTTCATGATTTCAATGCATCATAATTGCTCAAATTTACAATTTGATCAAAGAGAAAAGAAATAAAACGAAGCCAAAAAGGACTTGCCTACAAAGCAGGCATTGCCTTATGCCTATGGAAACTGTCCATCCATCCTTCCATTATAATCTCAAACATATACAGCTCAAGTTAGGACCTCTATACACTAAGACATTTTACAGCATTCAATCTAGTGTTCCAATGAAAAAGGTAAATTCTAGTTTTTTTTTCAAATTAATATTATAAATAAATTACAAATTATGACTGAACTAATTGGCAATAATACACAGATGTTATCAAACATACCAGTAGACTGAAAGACTCCAGGATTGCACTGACAGTATCGCTGTGCAAAAGCTTCCATCATCCGGTCAATTTTCTGCGCCTCTCCAGGTAACCGGAAGCTCCACAAGAACTGCCTAAGATTTTTATATGTTTAAAGGAAAGTAATTTTAATTGAATTCTCATACGCAGCTTCTAAATTTTAATTTATATTGTCATTCATGTGATAGAGTTGAAAATCATCACATCTGCCTGAATGCATGCTTTCTAATTTTAGACAGAAAAGTCCCTGCATTAACACCAATATTTCTTTATGAAGTGTACTTGATATTTTAGAGTACAAAAAAAAGCATGACTAAGATGGGAGGAAAAAAAACCATCTTTCTCTACTCCCATTTCTCCATAGGTCACAACATTAATTAATTTGTTTTAACCTGTACCTAAAAGCAGCTAATCATAATCTTCCCCAACTTTGAATAAAAAAAACATTAAAAAGGCTTCACTAATAAACACAAAATTATAAACACAAAACAAAACTTAATTAACAAAGATACAGAATTAGTTAATAAATACAGTTTGTATGGTGAAAACATAACTGTTAACCTGTCTAAATAACAGACATAAATACATACACATCAGTCATTGAAAACATTTTTGGCCAAGAAGTATATAGCTCTTCAAAGCAAAAGGGATAAAGTTTGAGGCGGTCAAATGGCTACCGGTCTGACATTCTGGTGCATAAAGACAGATGTCACTGAACATATCCAGTTGTCATTAGGAAGTTTTGCAGATGCAGTCATTCAGGGAACAACTGACAAGCTCTTTAAGGGGCTTTTCATACGCGAATAAGAAGGCACCACACTGTACCCAGAACACACGGGTGACCAACCTTCAACAGTATGGTCACCAATTACTCCAGCAATAACCAAAATAGATACTGCAACCTCACAGTCACAGGCTCAGGCTGGCATCTCCAATGAATAAACAATTATTATTAGACATCTGATTAACAAGAAGTGTTAACAAATCGATCCAATATCTTTTCATTAACTCGCTATCAATCCTTGAAACTCACATCCATAATAAATATTCAACATGAATACTTCATTCATCAATCCTTCAAATTTATGTTCATGAAAAATATTAGAAACATAGGAATAGGAGTTGCCAATCAGCCCATCAAGTCTGCCCTACTATTCAACATACCCATTGCTGATTGAACACCAATGGCTTTTACTCACCCCATCCCCATAGCTCTGCATGCTACTGATGATCAGAAATCATTGATCTCTACCTTAAACATACTCAATGTCTGACAGTCCACTTCCCTTGATGGGGCAGAATTCACAACCCTCTGCTTAAAATAATTTCTCAGCTAAAACCTAAGAGGCATTCCCCCTTAATTGAAGCCTCGAAAATTTATGCATTTATGAATATGTAGTGTCATCTCAAGATAGTGGAAAACCTAAACATTCAACTATTTTCAAACAATAAATAATTCTGTACATTTAACTCATGTGGAGCTCATTGGTTCAATGGTATTTATCAAGTATATTCTATGAATACATATTATTCTAACAATTTTATTATATATATTTGTTGAATTAAAACGAGCACTTGACCAGTTATGTTTTAAAAATACCCACTCCAACAACTTTCTCTAACTCTTTACACTCTACTCTTAACTCCTGGACATAATCCAGTGCCAGAATTGCCAATGATCCTCTGGTAACTTGCTCAGTTATCTTTCTCTAATAGTAGTCCAAACATTGGTATTTTAGTTTCTTATTCTTTCAGGCAGAGAGTGCACTTTACACCAAAGTTGTAAATGAAGTCATATGAAATGCTTCACAAATGTGTTTCAAACAAGCATTGCTGGATAGCAATCAGAAGGTCAAATCCCAGGCAATGTTCTTTACCATAAACCAAAGGTAGCATAATCTCCTAAATCCACAAACTTAACATATTATCAACTGAAACAGCACTGTATTAATCTCTCTGGTTACTGTACAATGGTTGGTGTACTGTCTTAATTAATGAAGCATCTAGAAATGTTGGGCACACAGATAAAGAATTTGAACTACATATTCTAAAGAAAAGGGAAATAGAAGATTTTATGAGTTTGAAAGAAGTATTTATGTAATTCAAATTGTATTTATTTTCCATAGTATAAACTATAAGTGCATTTTATGTCCAAATAAAATCCAGAAGGATAATACTTTATAATGAATAAGATTGAAAGATAGTTGCAAGACTAAAACTAATGTGACACCATTCTGCAAATCTGGTCATATCCCACTCATCCACTTTGTGTGCTCCTGAAAATTAAATTCTAACATACTCGTGTGGAGTCAAGACAAGAAGGCTACTTCTATGCTTGGCCACTAAGAAAACAACATTTATTTCTCTGCATATAGTCATCAGTAATCATTCTTACCGCAATGCCTGCACCAGGTTTAAGTCTGTGAATTCATGAAGCTCCACAAATGCATGAAGAACCCTGATGTTAAATTCATCCCTGCATGAGGATAGAATGCAACATTTTGTGAGAAAACAGACTTGGCGTTTATTATATTTGTTTCATAATTAATCAGTCACTTAGAATAATATTGCACTAAGAACGCCATCTGGTCCAAAACATTGAGCTGGCTCATTGAAAGAGTTATTCAATTAACTTCATTCCCTTTTCCCCAAGCTTTGCAAATTCTCAGTCATTAAGAAAAGGGTCGCAGCTCTGAGGTAACCTTTTCTTTTTAAGAAGCCACTTTGATTAGATTACAATTATATAAATTCACCAGACATTTTCTATTATGATCTTCAATGTAGAATACATTACCAATTTCTAAAGATCCACATTTCAACATTTGGTCAATACTACAGCTTTATTACAAGCCACAGGCATCAGCCAATTCAGTTCAAATACGTTTCAGCTAAATTGGCCAAATCTTGGGAACCTTTAAACCAAGGTCACAATCTTAGTGCAACTTTAACTCAAGGATCACAGCCAGGGTAGAAAGCATGGTATGAAATGGGTCCACTGATTGTCCATTTGTGATTGTGAAGCAGCAAACATCTTAAGATCTTATTTGCAAACATCTGGTGACATATGGGGCAGCTTGTGCTTTTGAGAGAGACAGTCAGCCAGTTGCTACAATCATAGTTGAGCCTGGGGTAGAGGATAACAATCCCAGGGGAATCTCCTATAGAGTAGCAAGCACTACAGATCCTCCTAAACAGCAAAATAAAATCCTCAGCTATTTTCTAGATAGGGTCACTAGTTAGGGCATTTAAAAAATTGGTACAAGTAGATGCAATGTTTGATTCACCCATTTGTACCTCAATTTCATTTGGGGATCCTATATACCTCATAACATTCCATTCTACGTCTTACAAATGAGCAATAGGATGACGCGCCAGCTGACCATCACAGGTTCTTTGTCTGGGTAATGACAGCTGGCAAACTACTATCAACGTGTTGGTTCAGTATCTCATCATTATTCTCAGGTGAGTAGAGCCCTTAAAATTAAGCTTTCAGTGTTTGTGCTATATGTGAAAGTACATTGTCCTCTATTCCCTGCCTGTACATATGTATGTCCATATGCCTTTTGCATGTTGCTATCTTATCTGCATTCCAGGCATCTATCACCCTCTGTGTAAAAATCCTGCCTTGCACATCCCCTTTTAACTTTCCTGCCCTCACCTTAAGCCTATGCCCCCAAGTATTTGATCTTTGCATCCTGGGAAAAAGACTCCAACCATCCACCTTATCCATGTCTCTCAAAACTTTATATACTTCTATCAGGTCACTCCTCAGCCTTAGTAAAAATGATTCAAGTTTATCCAACCTTTCTTTATGGCGGAAACACACCCATCCAGGCAACATCTTGGTAAACCTCTTTTGAACACTCTCCAAAGCATCCACAATCCTTCTAGAGTGTGGCAACCAGAACTGCACACAATACTCTAAATACAACCTTACTAAAGTTAAATACAGCTGCAACATGTCTTGCCAACTTTTATGCTCAATGTCCCAACTGATAAAGGCAAGCATGCCGTATGTGCATTCTTTACCACCTTATCCACTTGCTTTTCAGGAGTTATGAGCATGCACCCTAAGATTCCTCTCATTTACTGTATATTTTCCTCTTGCAAGTGATCATCAAAAATGCATCACCTCACACTTGTCTGGATTGTCACGATCTGCCATTTCTTCATCCAGCTTCCTGAATGACCTTTCCTTTGACATACTTTCTAATTGTCCATGACTCTACCAACTTTCGTGTTGTTTGAAAACTTACTAAATCAGATCGCCTACATTTTCATCCAAATTATTTACATGACAAGCAACAGAGGTCCCAGCAATGATCCTTGTGGAACATAACTGGTTACAGATCTCCAGTCAGAAAAATACCCTTCCACAACTACTCTCTATCTTCTACGACCAAGCCAATATTGAACCCAACTTACCAACTCACCATGGATCCCATGTGATTTAATCTTCTCGACCAACCTACCATGAGGGACCTTGTCAAATGATTTACAAAAGCCCACATAGACTGCATCCACTGCCCTACCCTTACCAATCATTCTCGTCACTTCCTCAAAAATCTCAACTTTGAGACAAGATCCACCCCGCACAAAATTATGTGGACTAACCCTCATAAGGCCATTCTTTTCCAAATGCGAGTAAGTCCTTACACTAAGGATCTTCTCCAATAATTTCCCTACCAGCTGTGTAAGGCTCACCAGCCTTTAATTTCCTGGATTATCCCTGTTGCCTTTCTTAAACAATGGAACAATATTGACTATTGTCCAGTCTTCTTGGACCTCGCCTTGGCTAAAGATGATACAAAGATCTCTGACAAAGCCTGAGCAATCTCTTCCCTTGCCTCCCTCAGTATCCTTGGATAGATCCCATCAGAACCTCGGAATTTATCTACCTAATGTTTTTTTTTCTAGATGACCAAAATCCACACCAACTCCTCCTTATATTAACATGCTCTAAAATATCAACAGATCCCTTCCTAATCTTATCATCATCCATGTTCTTCTCCTTGGTGAATACTGACGCAAACATATTTATTAAGGACCACAACCACTTTCTCTGGCTCCATGCATAAATTCCCTCCTTTGTCCTGGCGTGGGCCTACTGTTTCCCTAGCTAGCCTCTTGCTTTAATATATGTATAAAGTACCTAGGGATTCTTCTTAAGCTACATGCCAAGGACATTTCATGGCCCCTTTTAGTCCTCCCAATTTCTTGTTTACATTCTATTTTGGTTCCTTTATATTCCTCAAGGACCTTGTCATTCCAGTTTCCTAAACATTATATACATCACCTTTTTCTTTTTGACTGAGCTTTCAAATACCTCTTCTCATCCAGGATTTGCAAATCCTGTCATCCTTATCTTTCACCCTCGCAGGAACATACTGGTCCTGAACTCTGGTCAACAGGCCTTTGAAAGACTCCCACAGGTCAGATGTGGATTCACCCTTGAACAACCACGCCTAATCAAATTTATCCCGTTTCTGCCTAATCTAATTTCTCCAGTTTCGACCTAATACTATTGTAATTAGCTTTCCCTAAATTGAGCATTTTCACTTGGCGGACCAGTCTTATCCTTATCCATAACAATCTTAAAACATATGGCATTATGATATTCTTCTGAAAATGCTCACCCAGTGAAACTTTGATCACCTGGCCCGATTCATTCCCTACTACAATATCAGGTGTAGCCCCTTCCCTAGTTGGACTAGAACAGTAAAACATGGGGGTAGAATCCAAAAGAGGATTTTTTGGAGGCAAAAATAAAAGTTATCGTAATAAATTAGATGCAGAATCAGCAGATGGTTGTGCAGATGGTTAGTTCCAAGCCTCTCAGTTTGAAGATGGTTGGATAAACTAACAGGTTGCTGCTCCAATAGAGACTTAGAGTCAAACAGCATGAAAACAGACCCTTTAGTCCAACTCGTCCATGCCAAACAATTTTTCCCAAACTAAACTAGTCCCATTTGCCTGCCTTTGGCTCATATCCCTCTAAACCCTTACTATTCATGTAACTGTTCAAATGTTTTTCAACTATTGTTTCTGTACCTGCATCTACCAATTCCTATGGCAGTTCAGTCCGTATACAAACCACACTGTGTGACAAAATTGCTCCTCAGGTCCTTCTAAATCTTTCTCCTCTCAACTTAAACATAGCCCCCCTGGTTTTGAACTCCTCCACCCTAGGGAAAAGACTTTTGCTATTCACCTTATCTATGTCCTTCATGATTTTATAATCCTCTATAAGGACACCCTTCAAGCTCCTATGTTCCTGTGGAAAAACATCCCATAACAGGACAGATGAGAATTGCTCTGAAGTTAAAGAGAGCAACTTACTTAGAAAAGATAGGAAAGGACAAGTCAGAGATGAGTTAACTCTGAAGAATTAAACTGCATTTATTTCAATGCAAGGGGTCTTACAGGTCAGGCAGATGAACTCAGGGGATGTATGAGAACATGGGACTGGGATATCATAGTTATTACAGAAACATGGCTGAGGGAGGATCAGGAATGGCAGCTCAATGTTCTAGAGTTTAGATACTATACAAAGGATAAAAAGGGGCGCAAGACAGGCGGGGGAGTAATATTTTGATTAGGGAAAACATTACTGCTGTACTTAGAGAGGATATTTCTGAGGGATCATCCAGTGAAGCTATATGGGTGGAACTCTGAAATAAGAAGGGGATTGCAAGGCTTGTGAAGGTTTGTATCTCAGGTTGAGGTTTAGGGTGTAGGTTTGCTCGCAGAGCTGTAGGTTTGATATCCAGAAGTTTCATTATCTGGCTAGGTAACATCATCAGTGGCGACCTCCAAGTGAAGCGAAGCTGTTGTCTCCTGCTGTCTATTTATATGTTTGTTCTGAATGGGGTTCCTGGGTTTTGTGGTGATGTCATTTCCTGTTCGTTTTCTGAGGGGTTGATAGATGGTATCTAGATCTATGTGTTTGTTTATGGTGTTGTGGTTGAAGTGCCAGGCCTCTAGGAATTCTCTGGCATGTCTTTGCTTAGCCTGTCCCAGGATAGATGTGTTGTCCCAGTCGAAATGGTGGTTTTTTCCATCCGTGTGTAGGGCTACGAGGGAGAGAGGGTCGTGTCTTTTTGTGGCTAGCTGGTGTTCTTGTATCCTGGTGGCTAACTTTCTTCCTGTTTGTCCTATGTAGTGATTGTGGCAGTCCTTGCGTGGAATTTTGTAGATGACGTTGGTTTTTTCCATGGGTTGTACTGGGTCTTTTAAGTTTGTTAATTTTTGTTTGAGAGTGTTGGTTTGTTTGTGTGCTATTAGGATTCCGAGGGGTCTTAGTAGTCTGGCTGTCATTTCTGAAACTTCTTTGATGTATGGTAAGGTGGTTAGGGTTTCTGGCTGTGTTTGGTCTGCTTGTCGTGGTTTGTGCTTGAGGAATCTGCGGACTGTAATTTTTGAGTATCCATTCTTCTTGAATACGTGGTATCGGTGGTTCTCCTCTGTTTTCTGAAGTCCGTCTGTGCTGCAGTGTGCGGTGGCTCGTTGGAATAGTGTTCTGATACAGCTTCGTTTGTGTGTGTTGGGATGGTTGCTGGTGTAGTTAAGTATTTGGTCAGTGTTTGTCGGTTTTCTGTATACGCAGGTTTGTAGTTCTCCATTGTCCTTTCTTTCGACTCTGACATCCAGGAATGCGAGTTTGTTGTCGGTTTCTTCCTCCTTGGTGAACTTTATGCCTGTGAGGGTGTTGTTGATGACGTTAAATGTCTCTTCTATCTTGTTTCGTTTTGTGATGACAAAGGGGTCATCTATGTAGCGGACCCAGATTTTTGGTTTGACGGTTGGTAGGGCTGTTTGTTCCAGTCTTTGCATTACCGCTTCTGCTATGAATCCTGATAGCGGAGATCCCGAGAACTAATCAATGACGCCCACCACAGACTCCGAAAATACAACCGGGAAATTGCGCACCAAAAACCGTTATTCAAACAAGCAACAAATCAAGAATGGACAGATGCAGTAGAACGAGCCATAAACACCAAACAACGACAAACTAAGATAAAGAAAAATCGGGACCTGAAGAAAAAACTTGACAAACTCACAAACAAAGACAAAACCAATAACACAGGGGCATGGATAAAGAACTTATCAGACCTAACCCCTATCAGACACAGAAAAAGCAGTACTAGTAAAAGGACTAAATTTCAATTACCGAGACGCTGACAAGAAGTATTTCCTAGCGGCATTAGAAACCACATTGAAGGACAACAAACCCATATTGTAGAAACACAACAAACGATCAGACAGACAGTTGCACCTACTCTGAGCCAAAAGAGGGATGGAAACAAACTGAACACACAAGAAAAGAAAGCCTAGAAAACCTCAAAAAAGACAAAAACATCGTTATATTACCTGCAGACAAAGGTCGGGTCACAGTCATCCTGAACAGAAGGGACTACATATAGAAAGCCAATGCACTACTCACAGACACCAACACTTACCAACAGGTGGCGCTAGACCCGACCCCACAACTAGGAAACAAAATTACATATCTCCTAAGAAAATTACACAATTCCGGACAATTAAACAATTCCATAAAATGAAACCAGACGGAACCAACACCCCACGATTCTACGGACTACCAAAAATACATAAACCAGGAGCCCCCCTCAGACCCATAGTCTCACTACCCGGAACACCAACTTACAGACTGGCCAAAGAACTACATGCAAGACTGAAATACCTAGTAGAAGAGTCACAGCACTCCATCCACTCCACCCAGGAATTTCTAAAAATCATCAAAAACACCAAAATAGAGGAAGATGAAACAATGATCTCATTCGACGTAACAGCACTGTTCACCTCCATCAACATCGACCTGGCAAAGGAAACACTTACCACACTTCTAGAAGAGACCATCACACATACACCAACCACCACCAATCACATTACCAACGAAAACATCATGAAGCTAAGTGGACCTGTGCCTCACCACCCACTTCACCTTCAACAACATTATCTACAAACAAACAAACGGCACACCCATGGGATCTCCGCTATCAGGATTCAAAGCAGAAGCGGTAATGCAAAGACTAGAACAAACAGCCCTGCCAACCATCAAACCAAAAATCTGGGTCCGCTACGTAGATGACACCTTTGTCATCACAAAACGAAACAAGATAGAAGAGACATTTAACATCATCAACAACACCCTCACAGGCATAAAGTTCACCAAGGAGGAAGAAACCAACAACAAACTCGCATTCCTGGACGTCACAGTCGAAAGAAAGAACAACGGAGAACTACAAACCTGCATATACAGAAAACCGACAAACACTGACCAAATACTTAACTACACCAGCAACCATCCCAACACACACAAACGAAGCTGTATCAGAACACTATTCCAACGAGCCACCACACATTGCAGCACAGACGAACTTCAGAAAACAGAGGAGAACCACCTATACAATGTATTCAAGAAGAACGGATACTCAAAAAAATACAGTCCGCAGATTCCTCAAGCACAAACCACGACAAGCAGACCAAACACAGCCAGAAACCCTAACCACCTTACCATACATCAAAGAAGTTTCAGAAATGACAGCCAGACTACTAAGACCCCTCGGAATTCTAGTAGCACACAAACCCACCAACACTCTCAAACAAAAATTAACAAACTTAAAAGACCCAGTACAACCCATGGACAAAGCCAACGTCATCTACAAAATTCCATGCAAGGACTGCCACAAACACTATATAGGACAAACAGGAAGAAAGTTAGCCACCAGGATGCACGAACACCAGCTAGCCACAAAAAGACACGACCCTCTCTCCCTCGTAGCCCTACACACGGATGAAAAAAAACACCATTTCGACTGGGACAACACATCTATCCTGGGACAGGCTAAGCAAAGACATGCCAGAGAATTCCTAGAGGCCTGGCACTCCAACCATAACGCAATAAACAAACACATAGACCTAGATACCATCTATCAACCCCTCAGAAAACGAACAGGAAATGACATCACCACAAACCCCAGGAACCCCATCCAGAACCAACACATAGATCTGGATACCATCTATCAACCCCTCAGAAAACGAACAGGAAATGACATCACCACAAACCCCAGGAACCCCATCCAGAACAAACATATAAATAGAAAGCAGGAGACAACAGCTTCGCTTCACTTGGAGGTCGCCACTGATGATGTTACCTAGTCAGGTAATGAAACGTCTGGATATCAAACCTACAGCTCAGCGAGCAAACCTACACCCCATAAGAAGGGGACGATCACCTTGATGGGATTGTCCTATAGACCTCCTCAATTGTCAGTGGGAAACTGAGGAGCAAATATGTAGAGATCGCAGATATATGCAAGAATAATAGTGTTGTTACGGTAAGGGATTTTAACTTTCCAAACATAGACTGCGACTGCCATAGTGTTAAGGGCTTGGATAGTAAGTCATTTGTTAAATGAGTTGAAGCAATTCTTTTTGCCTATATCTGTGTAACCACAAGAGAAGGAGCAAAACTTGACCGATTCTAGGGAAGTAAGGCAGGGCAAGTGACTGAAGGGGAGCACTTTGGAGCTAGTAATCACTTTTAAAATAGTTATGAAAAAGGATAGGCCCTGTATAAAAGTTAAAGTTCTTAATTGGAGTAAGGCAAATTTTGACAGTATGAGACAGGAACTTTCAAAAGTTGATTGAGATAGTCCGTTCGCAGGTAAAGGGATAACTGGCAAGTGGGATAACAAGAGTTCAGAGGCATTACGTTCCTCTTAGAGTGAAGGGTAAGGCTGGTAAGAGTAGGGAACAGTGGATGAATAAAGATATTGAGGCTCTGGTCAAAAAAAATTAATCGGGAATTTGAAAGACTTAGAAAAAATGCCCACTGGTAACCTACTTAAATTAGCATCCTTTATTCTGATACTATGTCCTTTGGTCTTAGAATCTCCAATGAGGAGAAACATCTCAGCATTTACTCTCAAAAGGCCCCTTAAAAACCCTACATTTCAATGAGATCACTTCTCATTTCTTCTAACTTCCAATGAGTCGAGTTCCAACTTGGTTAATCTTTGCTTATAAGACAGTACCCTCATATAAGGGATCATTTTAGTGAACCTTCTCTGAACTGCTTCCAATGAAATGATATCTTTCGTTAAATAAGGGACCCAAAACTGCTCAGAGTACTCCAGATGTAGTTTCAACAGCACATTGTACGGTTACAATAAGACTCGTCTACCCTTGCATTCCAAGCCCCTTGAAATAAGAAGCAACACTCCATTTTTATTCATGATTTTCTTAACCTGCCGCACCTGCATGCCAGTTTGTGTGTTTCATGCACAAATACCTCCACAGTACCCTTTGAGTTGCAGCTTTTCTCCATTTCAGTAATACTGTTCTTTTGTTCTCCTTTCCAAAATCAACTTCACATTTTCCCATATTATACTCCATTTGCCGACCTTTAACCCACTTATTTAACCTACCAATAATACCCATTTCTAAACTTTTTGCAGCCCTCATGCAGCTTGACTCTCCATCTATTTGCATCTTATGCAATTTAGCTACAAAATATTCACTTCATTTATATATATTGTATATTCTCAACATTGATTCACCAACCTGAAAAAGAACCCCTTATGCCCACTTGCTGTTTCTGCGCATTAGCCAAATACCTATCCATGCCAATGTACCACTTCCAATACCATAGGCTTATTTACTGGTGGAGGAGGAATTTCTTCTCACACAGGGTTGAGTGTCCTAGAAAGTTGTTACCACAGAGACCTGTGCAGTCAGAGTCCTTCTGTATGTTTAAGGTTGAGGGAGATAGATTCTTGATCAGTAGGAGAATCAAGAGTTATGGGGAAAGGGCAGGCAGGAGAATGTGAGGAACACTGAATCATTTGCGATCCTATTGGTAGGGCAGGTGAATGGCCTGCTATTACAATTACTTATCGTCCTACTTGCTCTCCTATAATGTCGCACTTCAGGTGTCACAGGAAGAAACAAATTGTAGGATTTTCTGCTACCGATTTTTCTCTCCCGCCATCACTGCTCCGTTTTTCCAGACATAGGTCCGCTTTTCTCTTTATGAAGCTGTTGACCCGCTATCTCATGTTTAAGAAGCTCCAATTCCTCTCTCTCCTGGTCTTTATGAATCTGCTGTACCTGCGCGTTCTCTCACTGTTTCAGAAACACAGACTCCTCGTCCACCTTGATCATCCTGAACAGGCTTGAGAGACTGAATGATATGGTCTCAGCACCAGGGACCTGGGTTCAATTTCACCCCGTGTCTGTGTGGGTTTCCGTCGGGTGATCCAGTTTCCTCCCACAATTCAAAAGGTGTGTAATTTAGGTGGACTGGCCATGCTAAATTGCCCCATAGTGTCCAGGCTATGTGGATTAGCCATAGTTATTACTGGGCTACGGGAATAATGTGGGGCTGGGTCTGGGTGAGATGCTGTTTGGAGTGTCAGTGCAAACTCAATCAGCTGAATGGCTTCTTGCCACACTGTAGGGACTTCATGACTATGATATACCTCTCCTGCTACCTCACAGTGGCAGGGTTCCACGTCATTGATTTGACTGAGGATCTGGAGCTTTTTATGTCAGAATCTTCTGGGCATATTAGGTTTAATCTGCTATCTGCTCAAATGTTATATGAAGCATGATGAGAGAATACAGCACCAGTGTTAATACTATTTTTCATGATATTCTTCTCTCCAAATTTGTTTTCTGTGGAGTAATAACTGTTCAAATAATTTACTTAATCAAAGATTAAGCCAAAATAAACTAGAAATGAATTTACCTTTCTCCTAGGTAATCACCAATTGCTGTCTTATTTAGTCCCTCTCCTTTGTACAGAAACTGTGCAATATCTTCTCTGGTGTTCTTTAGAAGTTCATTCTCAATTAGAAACTGAATACCCTGTAACAAAAAAAGTATTTCAAATTAATAAATTCAAAACAATAGATTTTGGAGTCTCGATTTTACATTACTCCACTACTTCAACTATTATTAAAAAAAAGCTTAAGAAGTTAATAAGATTTCAAGTTCAAATTAGAATCTCTGGCATACACAATCTGTTACTTTAGATATTGTGACTTTAATATTCTCCACCCGGCCAGGAACAGAGGCTGTGTTTTTGTCCATTTAGTGTTTGGAAGGCTTGATGAAGTTTTGCAGTGCATCTTATAGAGTAACAGAGATGTACAACTCGTCCATGCCAACCAAATATCCCAACCCACTCTAGTCTGACCTGCGAGCACCCGGCCCATATCCCACCAAAGCCTTCCTAATCATATATCCATCCACATGCCTTTTAAATGTTGCAATTGTACCAGCCTCCACCACTTCCTCTGGCAGCTCATTCCATACACGTAGCACCCTCTACGTGAAAAAGTTGCTCCTTAGGTCTCTTTTATATCTTTCCCCTCTCATCCTAAACCTATGCCCTCTAGTTCTGGACTCCCCCACCCTAGGGAAGAGACTTTGTCTACGTATTCTATTCATGCCCCTCATGATTTTATAAACCTCTATAAGGTCACCCCGCAGCCTTCAACGCTCCAGGGAAAACAGCCCCAGCCTGTTCAGCCTCTCCTTAAAGCTCAAATCCTCCAACCCTGGCAACATTCTTGTAAATCTTTTCTGAACTGCTTCAAGTTTCACAACATCCTTCCGATAGGAAGGAGACCATTGTAGATGTACACACTGCTGCAACTAAGCACCGGTGGTGCAGGGGGCTAATGCTTGTGGATGTGATGTTAATCAAGCAGGCTGCTTTATCCTGGATGATGTCAAGCTCCTTGAACGTGGTAGCTCAGTATAGTGCTGAACATTGTGCAATTGTCAGCAAACATTCCCACTTCTGACCTTATGATGGGAGGAAACTAAATGATAAAGCATTTGAACATGGTTGGACCTAGGCAGTTGGACTCAATGAAGGGCTTATTCCCGAAATGTCAACTTTCTTGCTCCTACTATGCTTTTCCAGCAATTCGAGGTTAGTTCCCTAAGGAACTCCTTCAGTGGCTGAAATGATTGACCTCCAACAACCATAAGCATCTTCCTATATGCCAGATATGACTCCAACCAGAGGATAGTTTTCCCACTGATTCCAACTGACATCAGTTTCACATGAACTCTTCAATGCCACATCGGTTAAACGTGGCCCTGATGTCAAGGGCAGTCACAGTCACACTCACGTCACTTCTGGAATTCAGCTCTTAGATCCATGTTTGAACCAAGGTTGTAATGAAGCCAGGAGCAGACTGACCCTTCTGGAAGCCAAACTGGGTGTCAGCAAGTATGTTGTTACTAATCAAATGAGTTTTTTTTTGATAGCACTGTTGGTAGTGACTTCTATCAGTTTACTGATGATCAAGAGTAGACTGATGGCGTTGATAATTGGCCAGGTTGGCTTTGTCCTGCTTTTTCTGTACTGGGTGTTACTGGGCAATTTTCCATATTGTCAGGTAAATGCCAGTGTTGTAGCTATAATGGAACAGTTTTGCGAGAAGCGTGACAAGTTCTGGAGCCCAAGTCTTCAAACATCAGTGGAAAATTCAGAAGTTTTTGAGATTTGGCTTTGTGATACAAGTTAACAAATATTTTCATGCAAAATTAAAGACTGCACCTCTTCTTTCAAGCTGCATTATTACTCATCTTCAAAAGATTAACTTAGGGCTGGACAAATTACACACAAAATGATCAGGCTGAATGGTATTGTTTCATTGAGTGCTTCCGTATTCTTTGTGCTTAAAAGGAGACCAAGTGACATTCGACAGAAGACAGTAAAATCAGAAGGCAAGTGGGCACTGGATTGCTCCCCCGCTCTTATTACACTTAATAGTTGTAGTGAAGTGACCACAGCTAAAGTACGACAGATATTTGACAAAACTGGAAAGGTTCAGAAATGAGAAACAAACACAAAAAAACTGAAACAATAAAAATAAATTGATTTCACACCTTTTTAGGGTCCATGTTGAACTTTTTCCGGCCCATAGCCACTTGTTTATTCCGTTGCATATTTTTTCTAGAAAATAAAAAATAACATGGTAATTGGAAGTGACATTGTCAAAAACACATATTGTTCTTATGAATACCAACTGCACAGAGTTATATCAAATGAATGAATATGAAGAATAACATAATAATAACATGTTTTTATTTTGAGCTGCACCACCTCAAACTTCTGACAAAATTGTTTGGGGCCTTAATGAGACCACAGCTGGAGTTTTGTGGACAACTATGGTTTCTTACTTAGAAAAGGAAAAAAGAAGCCTTGGAGTGAAGCAACAAAGATTCATTATAGACTCTTCCTTGGAAGACAGAAATTTCACATGTGGCGGATTGGATGCACTGAGATTATATTACTATAAATTTAGAAAAATAAAAGATGATCTCATTTGAAACATCAAATTTTTATATGATTTGATGGAATCGATGCTGGATTCTTCCACTGGCTCGGAAGATTAGGATCAATTTCATCACTCAAAAGGTTGCATGAGTTTTGAAGTTTTCTACCTACAGCACCACAAATTCCATTGGTGCACCCAGAGATCAACAGATTCTTGAATACATAGGGAATTAAGGGACATGTGGATAATGTGGGGTAGAATTAAGGGAGATGATTAGTTAAGGCACAGCCTTAGGGCTAAGTAGCCAACTCCCACTGTTAATACTTATATTTTTATATTTTTTATGTGTTTATTAAGAACTTAAGCTATATACCTATCTATACGTCTCATGGAGAAAGTGAGGACTGCAGATGCTGGAGATCAGAGCTGAAAATGTGTTGCTGGAAAAGCGCAGCAGGTCAGGCAGCATTCAAGGAGCAGGAGAATCGACGTTTCGGGCATGAGCCCTTCTTCAAGAATGAGGAAAGTGTGTCCAGTAGGCTAAGATAAAAGGTAGGGAGGAGGGACTTGGGGGAGGGACATTGGAAATGCGATAGGTGGAAGGAGGTTAAGGTGAGGGTGATAGGCTGGAGTGAGGGTGGGGGCGGAGAGGTCAGGAAGATTGCAGGTTAGGAAGGTGGTGCTGAGTTCAAGGGTTGGGACTGAGATAAGGTGGGGGGAGGGGAAATGGAGAAATCTGAGTTCATCCCTTGTGGTTGGAGGGTTCCTAGGCTCATGTCTCATGTCTAAATATAATAACAATGTTCAGACAAGGAATATTTAGTACTGCAGTTTACACGAAGATTGCCTATCACACCATTATAATAATCATCCAACAATTTATATTTATATAGCACCATTAATACAAGGAAGTACCCGTGGCACTTTGCAGGAACTTTACAGAACAAATAATGACACCAACCTAAATAAGGAGACATTACGTTGGATACTCTTTGGTCGAAAGAGTATTTTAAAAGTGGAAAGTGAGGTAGAGAGGTATAAAAAGGGATCATCAAAGATCAGGCCTAGGAAACAGAAGGCACAGTAACAACGTGTAACAATTCAATTTTTTTTATATATTGGATGCTGCCATCTAGAATGTATCAAGCATTGAGTATACAGAGTGTGTTGGCCCATAGTGGGGACTGATGGATCATCGGCTGCGGCAGGACTCGATGCTCAGCGCGGTACCCAGAACGGGGCTGCATCTTTTGTGTAGAAGATTGAGCTTGGCACAGATTGGTGGAGAGGTTTAGTGCATCCTGGTTGAAGGACTGAAATGCTTAACTTTATATTTAGTTTTCTAATGTATTCCTAAGATTTTGTGCCTAAATACTAAGATGGTGCAAAGGACTAAAAAGCTGAACTTTGTAATTCTTTATTTTTCTAATTTATTCCTTTGGACCTAAGATGGTGCTATAAGTGGTGACTTTGTAAACTTTTCATTGCACTCATGTGAGTACATGTGACAATGGACCCAAACCTAAATTGGGATTCACAAGAGGCGACAATTAGAGCAGCAGAGATATCTTCGCACATTTTGGGATGGACAGATGCTGCATTTCGCTGATTAAGAAATGCAAAGAAGAAATTCTGGCATTCTTATTCCAGAAGTAACAAACAGAACAATCCCATGCTACCACACCTTGGAATTTTGCAATCAACACACTCAGCAGAGGCTAGGATTCCACCTGGTACTTTCCAGGTTGTGCAGATGAACATTATGCAAGGTACTCATGGTAATAAATGATTAATGAAGCCCTATGATTCAGTTTAAAACAATTTTATTTACATATGAAAATTTCTTTAAAAGTACGCAAGTAGTCATTCCAATAAAATTCTACTGTCAAATGAGTTGACATTTATGAAGACAATTTTGTGTTTTAAATAAATATTTCTGAATATTCATAATGCATACTGAAGGGTTGCAAGTACTGAAACTGAAGCTTTATTGTCTGTTTTGATGAAGTCACTCGACTCAGCATGTTAATACTGCTTTCTCCCCACAGATGGTGCCAGACTTGCTGAGGTTTTCCAGTAAGTTATTTTTTGTTTATCATACAGTATCTTTGTAGTGCAAATTTGTGTACAATAAGCTGGAACAGAATCAGGTTTAACTATGAATATTTTTCACTCCATATTGATGGCATTCTCTAACAAAGCTACTACTTTTACTATATATAGGTTTCATCTATATACCTTCTCACTGTTGTGTTGTTTTGCTACTGCATAAACAAATATATTGATACACTATTCTCCAATAGTTTTCTATTTTGATTCTAACATGCATTGCGAGATTTTATTAGATTGAACAATAATAATAATATGCATCTATAAGAAATCTATAACATACATGAAATGTTTCAAGACATTTTACAGGAGCATTATCAAAATAAAATTGACTCTGACTCACATAGGTCAGTTGACCAAAACCTTGGTCAAAGGGTTGAGTTATAAGGTGTGTCTTAAAGGATAATAGATAGGATAACTGGGGAATGTATTCAGAGCTGAAGGTCTAGATGACTGTGAGGGTTCACTGATGGTTCGAGCTTGCCTCCAACAGGGTATTTTTCATCTGATGTTGCAATATTTATGTTATCTTCTGTCATATAAGAAACTGGGTGTGGATACTGTGGTACATTTATTACAACTAACTATTATATACAAACATTACATTCCTCAGGCACATAGGTGTCTGAGCTAATATTAAGCTATTAAATTATAACAGAGTAAACTGTCATGTTTCAGGTATCCAAGCAGTAAGGTATGACATTTTTATACACTCAAGTCACAAGCCTTCATCCAGTAAAGATGTCATGAGCATGTCTCAAAGGTATATTGACATACTTAAGATGAGACATGATACTACAGCTACTAATGTTGCAGCAATGGAAATCATGGGTTTGTAAGAAGCCAGCCAACAGAGAAAAGAGTACATAAGTATAAGATCTGACTGTAAATGCTGAGTAGTATTTCTATTGTTGTGGATATCTTTTCCCAATTAAGTTAAAGGAACAGTCATTTTTCAAGTTGCACTTTAAAGCTGAAGGTATTACATGCTGTTTACAGCATATTTATTACAGATGCACAAGTCTAGCTTAATGCTATCAACTTTTTCCATATTCTTGGATCAACCCTTATTCAAACACAATGAAATTCCTAGCAATAAGATTGTTAACCAGATTTTATATTGTAATTGGAGATAGTTTCAATAAAACAATATTAAATTTATCACCAAGATTGATATCCCATTAGGCTAAGCTATATTCCTCTCACTACAGGTAAAAGTTTTTCATATTTAAAAAAATATTAAGTGCAACTGAAACAGTTTTTCATTAGTTCAATGTTCTATGTAGAAATCATATCACACTACAGAAAAATACTTACATTTGATGAGCAATCTCTTACGAAAGCTTTTGTTATAGGATTGCCACAATATTGACCTGTCTCTGAATTCCAATCTTTAAACAATTGATACAAAGTTACAATACACTGAAGCTTAAACCATCAAAACCAATTCCTAAAATCCACAATAGGTTTGTAAATATGTTGGAAATAGGAAGCTGTACATATAGCTGCAAGCTAATCATTAATGAGTGCACAAACTCACCACATGATCTCTCTTAAAAAAAACTTGATAAAAATTTGATTGTGAATAATGTCAAAGCAGATTGTTTGAAGATTCAAATCAGCGAAAGCTTTCATCAATACATTCCAAAAAGCCACATGCTAATTTTGAAGCTGCTAATCTTGTAACAACTGAAGTTGTACTATTCCTATGTAACAAAGGAACTGTTATATCAACTCAGACATTGCTCCCAGCACATAGATCACCTTAGGAAACACAGCAAATGGAAATATACGAGATATATCATGCTTTAAAATATATTTCGAAAAATGACTAATCCCAGTAACATAGTTCTCTATTACACATTGAAAGTTGTCATAGAATTGAAATAAGATCTTTCTTTTTAACAAAAACTTTTCATTTAAAGAACAAATTTTTAGAAATACAGAATAATAACTTGTAACAAATTTAACACTGCATGGTGATACCAAGCACAATGTTTTGGTGAAAGTAGGATATAAATCAATGAAATGTATATAAAGCTGGTACTTGCCACTTATTTGTACCCTCAGACCCCACCCCTCCAACCGTAACAAGGACAGAACGCCCCTGGTGCTCACCTTCCACCCTACCAACCTTCACATAAACCAAATCATCCACCGACATTTCCGCCACCTCCAAACAGACCCCACCACCAGGGATATATTTCCCTCCCCACCCCTCTCCGCCTTCCGCAAAGACCGTTCCCTCCATGACTACCTGGTCAGGTCCACGCCCCCCTACAACCCACCCTCGCATCCTGGCACCTTCCCCTACCACCGCAGGAATTGCAAAACCTGCGCCCACACCTCCTCCCTCACCTCTACCCAAGGCCCTAAAGGAGCCTTCCACATCCATCAAAGTTTTACCTGCACATCCACCAATATTATTTATTGTATCCGTTGCTCCCGATGCGGTCTCCTCTACATTGGGGAGACTGGACGCCTCCTAGCAGAGCGTTTTAGGGAACATCTCCGGGACACCCGCACCAATCAACCACACTGCCCTATGGCCCAACATTTCAACTCCCCCTCCCACTCTGCCGAGGACATGGAGGTCCTGAGCGTCCTTCACCACCGCTCCCTCACCAACAGACGCCTGGAGGAAGAACGCCTCATCTTCCATCTCGGAACACTTCAACCCCAGGAAATCAATGTGGACTTCAGCAGTTTCCTCATTTCCCCCACCCTCACCCCAGTTCCAAACTTCCAGCTCAGCACTGTCCCCATGACTTGTCCTACCTGCCTATCTTCTTTTCCACCTATCCACTCCACCCTCCCCCCCGACCTATCACCTTCATCCCTTCCCCCACTCACAATTGTACTCTATGCTACTTTCTCCCCACCCTCCTCTCACTTATCTCTTCACCCTTCAGGCTCTCTGCCTGTATTCCTGATGAAGGGCTTTGCCCGAAACGTCGATTTCACTGCTCCTTGGATGCTGCCTGAACTGCTGTGCTTTTCCAGCAAGACTCTAACCTAGACTTATTTGTACATGCCTCAGGACAAAGATAGGGCATGGGATATGGTTACAGCCACAGAATCTCTTTCTGCCCAAATATATATCAAGGAGAAATCGTTCCAGTTTTTAAATGCTTATCTCAGCCTTGACATCAGCTACTGACAGCATAAAGTACTGACGAATAGGTCAGACAATAATACAGAAAACAAGTTAGAAATGAAGCATAATTATAACTGCTACAGTGGGAGGAAGGTTGTCTTGTTTGCCATTTCAAAGTATCCCTTTCAGATTATAGAACATGGCACATTGGTAGGAGGCAATGATAGTCCCTAAAGGTCCCCACCAGATGCCAATCTTCAGCCAATTCAATTCATTCGACTGGATATCAAGAAATGGCTGAAAGCACTGGATAATGTAAAGCTATGGGCCCTGACAATATTCCACCAATAACATTGAAGACTTTTGTTTCAGAGCAGCTACAATGCAGCCCTTTACCCAAGAATGTGTTAAAATAAGGCCTGTGCACCAAACAGAGGACAAATCCAATCTGGCCAATTCCCACCCCATCAGTTTATTCTCAATCATCAGTAAAGTGATGGATGGAGTTGTCAATTCTATGACCAGGCAGCATTTGTAAAGGGATAACCTTCCCACTGACAGTTTTCAGTTTGTGTTCAGTCAAGGTCACTCGAACTGTGAATCCATTACAGTTTCAGTCCAACATGGCCAAATGAAGTGAACTCCAGAGGTGAAGTGAGAGTGACTGCTCTGGACATTAAGGCATTTCCCAGAGTGTGACATCAAGGAACCCTAATAAAGCTAGAGTCAATAAAAATTACACATAAATCTCTCTAATAGTTAGAGTCATGCCTAGCACAAAGGAAAATTTTTTTGATCGTTTGAGGTTAACCACTTAATGCCCAGAACTAATAGCTGGAGTAGTTCAGGTAGATATTTTCCAACCAACCTACTCAGAGATGTCAGTACAGACCTCTGGAGCAGATGGGACTTGAACCGAGTCCTCCTGGCTCAGATACAGGGACACTACCATTACACTACAAAAGCCCCAGCACCTTAGGGTACTGTACCAGGAGAAAGTGAGGACTGCAGATGCTGGACAAGTCAGAGTTGAAAAGTGTGGCGCTGGAAAAAGCACAGCAGGGTAGGCAGCATCTGAGGAGCAGGAGAATTGACGTTTCGGGCATAAGCCCTTTATCAGGAATGTTGGGGGGTGGAGAGCTGAGAGATAAATAGGGGGGTGTGGGTGGGGCTCAGAGGAAGTTAAGTGGGAAGACGATAGGTGGATGCAGAGGAGATAGGTGGGTAATTGTGATAGGTTGGAGCAGGTAGGTGGGAAGAAATAGGTGAAGAGGGCGATGCCGAATTGGAGAGTTGGATCTACAATGAGGTGAGTGGGGGACAGGAAATTTGGAAACTAGTGTAGTCGATGTTGATGCTGTGCGGTTGTAGATAACCGAGGCAGAAAATGAGGCATTTTTCCTCCAGTTGTCGGGTGGTTTGGATTTGGCAGTGGAGGAGACCAAGGGCTTGCATGGCCTTGGAGGAGGAGTTGAAGTCACTGGCCACAGGGAGGTGGGTAGTTTCGTGCAAGTGTCCCAGAAATGTTGCCTGAAACACACTGCAAGTTGTCCCAGTTGTCACAATCACCTTTAGCTTCTTCATCAATGACTTTTCTTCCATCATCAGGTCAGATGTGGGGGCACTTGCTGATGATTGCACAATGTTCAGCAAATTTGTAACTCCTCAGATACCAAAGCAGTGGACAACCATAGATTGATGAGTGGCAAGTAACATTCATGCCAAGCAATGACAATCTCCAATAAGAAAATCCAATCTTCTTCCTTTGATATTCAATGACACTACCATTATTGAATCTCCTATGATTAACATCCTGAGGGCTACCAGTGACAAGAAACTGAACTTGACCAGTCATGACCGCGTGACGGAACACTCTCCACTCGGATTAGGAGTGTAACTCCAACAATAACCAAGCAACAAAGCAGTCCATTTAATTGGCACTGTTGTAAGCTTTTGTTATCAGATTTCTGTAAACTTGACCTGTCTCTGAATTCCAATCTTTAAACAATTAACACAAAGTTACAAAACACTGAAGCTCAAACCATCAAAACCAATTCTGAATATCCACAATAGGTTTCTAAGTGCCATGAAATGGTGAGTGAGGCTGAGGGTGACGTTACATTGTCTCCCACCACATAGGCCATTTTATCAGGGAGGTTGAAAAATGGTCCAGCATTTTGTAGCTAACTAAATCATTTAAATGGCCAACTAAAGATCTCTTCCAGTTACTGCATGCGTTATACCAGTGGTATTAAGGATAGCAAAGATGATTCTCAATAGGAGTGAGAGAGACAGGGCAGTTGTCATGGGGGACTTCAACTTTCCAAATATTGATTGGGAACACTATAGTACGCGTACTATAGATGGGTCAATTTTTGTCCAGTGTGTCCAGGACAGCTTTCTGACACAGTATGCAGACAGGCCAACAAGGGGCAAAACCACATTAGATTTGGTACTGGGTAATAAGCCTGGCCAGGTGTTAGACTTGGAAGTAGGTGAGCACTTTGGTGATAGCGATCACAATTCTGTTATGTTTACTTTAGTGATAGAAAGGGATAGGTGTATATCACTGGGCAAGAGTTACAGCTGGGGGAAAGGCAATTACGATGCGATTAGGCAAGATTTAGGAAGCATAGGATGGGCAAGGAAACTGCAGGGGATGGGCACATTAGAAATGTGGAGCTTATTCAAGAAAAAGCTCCTGTGTGTCCTAAATGACTATGTACCTGTCAGGCAGGGAGAAAGCTGTAGAGCGCGGGAGCCGTGGTTTACGAAGGAAGTAGAATCTCTAGTCAAGAGGAAGAAGAAGGCTTATGTTAGGATGAGATGTGAAGGCTCAGTTAGGGCACTTGAGGGTTACAAGGTAGCCAGGAAAGACCTAAAGAGAGAGCTCAGAAGAGCCAGAAGAAGACATGAAAAGTTGTTGGCGGATAGGATCAGGGTAAACCCTAAGGCTTTCTATAGGTATTTAAGGAGTAAAAGAATGACGAGAGTAAGATTAGGGCCAATCAAGGATAGTAGTGAGAAGTTGTGTGTGGAGTCAGAGGAGCTAGGGGAAGCACTAAATGAATATTTTTTGACAGCATTCACTCTAGAAAACGACAATGTTGTCGAGGAGAATACTGAGATACAGGCTACTAGACGAGGTGGGATTGAGGTTCACAAGGAAGAGGTATTAGAAATCCTGCAGAGTGTGAAAATAGATAAATCCCCTGGGCCAGATGGGATTTATCCTAGGATCCTCTGGGAAGCCAGGGAGGAGATTGCTGAGCCTTTGGCATTGATCTTTAAATCGTCGTTGTCTACAGGAATAGTGCCAGAAGACTGGAGGATAGCAAATGTGGTTCCCCTGTTCAAGAAGGGGAGTAGAGACAACCCTGGTAATTATAGACCAGTGAGCCTTACTTCAGTTGTTAGTAAAGTGTTGGAAAAGGTTATAAGAGATAGGATTTATAATCATCTTGAAAAGAATAAATTGATTAGGGATAGTCAGCACGGTTTTGTGAAGGGTAGGTCATGCCTCACAGACCTTATTGAGTTCTTTGAGAAGGTGACCAAATAGGTAGATGAGAGTAAACTGGTTGATGTGGTGTATATGGATTTCAGCAAAGCGTTTGATAAGGTTCCCCACAGTAGGCTATTGTACAAAATGTGGAGGAATGGGACTGTGGGAGATATAGCAGTTTGGATCAGTAATTGGCTTGCTGAAAGAAGACAGAGGGTGGTGGTTGATGGGAAATATTCATCCTGGAGTCCAGTTATCAGTGGTGTACCGCAAGGGTCGGTGTTGGGTCCACTGCTGTTCGTCATTTTTATAAATGACCTGGATGAGGGCGTAGAAGGGTGGGTTAGTAAATTTGCAGATGACACAATGGAGTTGTGGGTAGTGACAAAGGATGTTGTAGGTTACAGAGAGACATAGATAAGCTGCAGAGCTGGGCTGAGAGGTGGCAAATGGAGATTAATGCAGACAAGTGTGAGGTGATTCACTTTGGTCGGAGTAACCAGAATGCAAAGTACTGGGCTAACGGTAAGATTCTTGGTAGTGTAGATGAGCAGAGAGATCTCGGTGTCCATGTACACAGATCCTTGAAAGTTGCCACCCAGGTTGACAGCGTTGTTAAGAAGGCATACAGTGTTTTAGCTTTTATTAATAGAGGGATCGAGTTCCAGAACCATGAGGTTATGCTACAGCTGTTCAAAACTCTGGTGTGGCCGCACTTGGAGTATTGTGTACAGTCCTGGTCACTGCATTATAAGGATGTGGAAGCTTTGGAAAGGGTGTAGAGGAGATTTTCTAGGATGTTGCCTGGTATGGAGGGAAGGTCTTACGAGGAAAGGCTGAGGGACTTGAGAGAGACATAAAGGATAATCAGAGAGTTAGATAGGGTGGATGGGGAGAGCCTTTTTCCAAGTATGGTGACGGCGAGCACGTGGGGGCATAGCTTTAAATTGAGGAGTGATAGATATAGGACAGATAGTTTCTTTCAGAGGTAGTTTCTTTATTCAGAGAGTAGTAAGGGTATGGAATGCTTTGCCTGCAACGATAGTAGATTCGCCAACTTTAAGTACATTTAAGTCGTCATTGGACAAGCATATAGACGTACATGGAATAGTGTAGGCTAGATGGGCTTCAGATTAGTATGACAGGTCGGCACAACATCGAGGGCTGAAGGGCCTGTACAGCGCTGTAATGTTCTATATATGGTTGGTGGACCTTATTTCAAACTCTTTTTGACTCCCTGTGGGTCCTGTCAATGGCGCCTTTCACCAACAATACCCTTTAGATATCTTAAAAGGCACATATCGTCAGTATCCCTCCACCTTCTTTACATCACCATCAAAGAGAAATTGGTGAATTGATAGTGCAGGTAAGTTCCAAGGGAACTTAAATATCCTATCTGTTGACTCAGTTTCCCTGCCATCAATGCTGCTTGACCTGCTAAATATTTGCAGAATTTTCTGCTTTTTATGAATTGTTAAATGCATTCCAACATTGATTTTCAGTAATTATCAAATTTCAGTAATTATGAAATTTGAGATGGCACTAAGGGAGTCCCAGTCAATATTGGGAAAGTTAAAATCATCCACTACAATAGTGCTGTTGTTTTGTGTCTTTTCATGATCTGCTTATATATCTGTTCCTCTAATTCCTATCGGCTATTGGGAGGCCTATAGTATAAACCCATTACAGAGATTGCACCTTTCTTATTCCTAAATTCTACCCATTTTGCCTCGCTGGATGAGTCCTCCAAGATGTCCTCTCTTAGTGCAGCTGTGACATTCTCCTTAATCAGTAATGTAACTACTTCATTCCTTTTCCATCCCTCTCTACCACCCCTGAAACTTCAAAACAATGGAATGTTGAGCTCCCAGTCAAGCCTTTCTCTCAACCAAGTTTCTGTAATGACTATAAAATTGTACTCAAAAGTCTCACAATTCTAGGTTGTAGTCCAACAGGTTAATTTAAAATCACAAGCTTACAGAGCGCTGCTCCTTCGTCCGCATGTAGAACATCATAATTCCATGCACTAATCCAGACTCTGAGCTCAACTGCCTTAATTGTTTTACTCCTTGTATTAAAATAAATACACTTTGGATCGCCAGGCCTGGTGTGTGAATGGCACTAACAAATTGTCCTGGAAGGATATTGATATCCCTGCAGTTTAGATGCAACCCATCCTCTTGTACAGGTCTCCCCTGCCCTGGAAAAGATCCATTTATCTGAAGCCCTCCCTCTTACACCAGCCATTAAGCCAAGCTTTCAACTGTATCATCTTTCTATTTCTGGCCTCACTAGCATGTGGCACGGGGAGTTATTCAAAGATCACATTCCTGGAGATCTAGATTTTCAAATTTTGACTCAACTTCCTAAAGTTGCTTTGCAGGACCTGATCTCTCTTTCAGCCTATGCCACTAGTGCCAAAATGACCATGACCTCTGGCTGCTCACCATCGCCCTTCAGAATACTGGGTGCCCACTCAGAGAAATCCTTGACCCTGGCACTAGGGAGGCATCACACAATGCTAGAATCTTAGTTGCATCCCGAGAAACACCTACTTGTGCCCTGACTATAGAGTACCCTCTCATTAGCACAGATTTGACTGCTGCTGCTTTTCCTTGAGAAGCCGTTTCCCCCTCCTCCCCTAACAATGTCCAAAATGTTATGCTTGTTTGAGAAGGGAATAGCCAGAGGGGAGTACAGCACTGTCTGCCTGCCTCTCCTGATTAGATTACTTAGATTAGATTAGATTACTTCCAGTGTGGAAACAGGCCCTTCGGCCCAACAAGTCCACACCGACCTGCCGAAGCGCAACCCACCCAGACCCATTCCCCTACATTTACCCCTTCACCTAACACTATGGGCAATTTAGCGTGGCCAATCCACCTAACCTGCACATTTTTGGATTGTGGGAGGAAACCGGAGCACCTGGAAGAAACCCACGCAGTCATGGGGAGAATGTGCAAACTCCACACAGAGAGTCGCCTGAGGCGGGAATTGAACCAGGGTCTCTGGTGCTGTGAGGCAGCAGTGCTAACCACTGTGCTGCCCATCCTGATGGTCACCCATCTACCTGGCTAAACCTTTGGTGCAATCGCATCCCTAAAAATCCTTCCTGTAAACCTTTCTGGCTCCTATATGCTCCTCAGTGAATCCAACTGCAGCTCGACTCACTTGCTGTTTGTTAGGCACATTTACCTGATCTCTCACATCACACAGGAGGAGCGTGTCAATCCACTACCATTACCATCCGTCTAATAACTAGTGGATTTAGAAAAAGGCCTTACATTGCCACAGCTTATGCAGCTCACCCTGATCAGCAACACCCAACATTCATGAAAGCAAAATGCATAATTCTAAGCACAATGCTGAGGATGCATTAATAATATTTTGGGATAAGAATTTAAAGGAACATAAACAGGTTATTTCAAAGTTACATTGACAATTTAAACATTCATCATGTTACAAATTCAAAATTTGACTAAAGGATGCAGGGGTATTGCATGCTAGGATAGTAGGAATATTGAGGGTATTAATGAAAATTGTAATATTTGCAAAATGTACAGAAGAATTGCATCACAACTAATGTTTAAGTCTTTCATCAGTGAGACATTTTACTGAAGCTGAGCAATGGACTTTGAGATTATAATATCAAGAAAAACACATTTGCCTTTTACATTTTTTGTACATTGCAACTAGATTTAGTCTCCCTGTGGTATTTTATAATTAAGACAAAAAAAAAGAACTACAGTCAGACAATAGAAAGATGGGTAGGAATAGGGTTGGGAACATTAAGTTCTTAATGGACAATCACGAAGAATTGGTCAATGAGGAACTTAGAGGTATATTCTCTCTGTTGGAGTACTGCACAGAGTGACAGAAATTCCTTTTAATAATTGGAATTGAGGGAAAGTCACATTGTGATTGATAAAATGTTCTGAAAACTTCTGGTTGATCAACCAAATTGCAAATTGGCAACTGCTTTAATGTGGACAGGGCAAGATATGAAAAAATATGCTTTAGGGCAGATTGGACCACAACCGCTATCAATTAGCTTATGACAGGATGCCTAAATTACCCTCTATCACATTGCATCAACTTTAGATGGGACTACAATTAATTCAATTTTTGCAGAACATATAAATGCCATGAATGCAGGCAGAAAAACATTTATTCCGACAGATGTTTCAGAAAAGATCAGGAAAGCTTTGAGTTATTTTAACATACTGTCAGAGGAGCATTTTAATCCTGGGAACATGGCATCTTTCAAGAGGGAAGGGCAAAAAGATCGGAGCTGTCTGGAACAGGTTATAGGCACTGATGCCAAAATAATAGTCTTGGAACATAGTGACCAAATTGTTAGAATACATTCCACATATCTTGCTGGCACATACTGAAGAAAGTAACTATGGACAAGATATTAGAAAGATGGATTGAAATAGGATTGGGAGCAATGGCTAAGTTCCTGATGGACAATCGAAAATAATTTGCCAATGAGGAATTTAAAATTACATACAAGAATTTAAATATTGGAGCAATGCACACAGTGGCAGAAATACATTTTAATAATAGGATTTGAGGGAGAAATCCACTGTGATTGATAAAATGTTCTGATATCTATTAGAGTACATTCCACACATCTTATTGGCACTTATCAGGGAAAGTAACCATGAACAAGATAACAGAAGTAATAGAAAATCCTGGTGATATGGCATCGTTCAATAAGAAAGAGAGGAAAGATTGGAGGAGTCCAACAAAGGTTACAGGTACCAATGGCAAACAATCATCTTGGAACATAGTTGTCAAAATGTTTGAATACATTCCAAACAACTTACTGGCACTTATTATATATTAATGGAGCCTGAAATAAAATGGAAAATGAAGATATACCATATACTTCATACAAAAATGTGCCAAACCTTTAAGTATCTCAGAATATGACAGATGATGGGGTAAACAGAGCGGACTGAGTGATGGAAAGATCAGGATTAGGCCACTTATTTCAAAGATCAATTCCCAAATGTTGGCACAAATTAACTAAATTTTACAAGAAGGAGCAGAATATTAGGTTTATAATTGGAAGGAAGTGAAAATGTGAAAAGCCAAGAAATGTAGTGTTAAGGCCGAGAGCCTAATGCTGATCTTAGATCAAGAATTTTGGAAAGCAAGTCTGGTGGCAGGAGGGACAGGTCAAGTAGTGGTAGTCCAGATAGGGACAGAGCATTGTTGAACAGGTGAACAGCACCACAAGAGGCAGAAGCCATTTTGATCGAAAAAACTCTGTGGATACCAACAGCTAGTTGGTAAAGGAAGCAAAATGAAAAGAACTTGATAGTTGGAAATAGTTTAGTGTATACACAGAAACACTGGATAAAGGACAACTAGCGTTGCCTCACTGATGGATATATCTGGAAAAATTACTTGCTAATGGTTCATGTAAAGCTAAGGTCAGACGTGTAACTTGAAGATATAAGAAACAACTGTAACCGCAATGTGTGAATAGCCTGCACAACAGCTGGAAAAGCAAATTGAAGATTTTCTTTGCACTCTTAATAACATTTTCATGGAAATATAAATCTAATGATGTCAAAGCAGCATTTTTGCAAGGGTAACAATTTCAAAGAGAAGCATTTTTAAAGCCTTCAGTAGAAGCTAGTGCGTCAGAAGGCAAATTATGGACGTTGAACAGTGCATTTATTGTTAAATGATGCATCTGGAGTGTAGCAATTTTCAGTTAGGTCTGTCCTATGAAAAACTGGTTGTATTCAGCTAGAAGCAGATCCAGTAAGGTTTTATTTGAACTAAGAAAAACTGGAATGCATTTCATTCATGTAAGAAAATGATTTACTGAGGGAAGGATCTGAGGCATTTGAAAAACTGGTGATAGATAAAACTATAAAGGAATTCAAAGCTTCAGAAGCTTTTAAACATACAAGATTGGATATTGGAAACTGGTTAAGTGGCAGGTGACAGAAAGTAGGGATAATGGGTAGGTATTCAAATTAGCAGAATGTTATTAGTGTGTCCCTCGTGAATCTGTGATAGGGCCTCAATTATTCACATTATTTATAAGCAACTTGAATAATGACACAGAACGTCATATACCCAAATTTGGTGACGACACAAAGTTGGGCAGGATTATAGGATGAAATTACAAAAGGATATTGATAGATTACGTGAATGGGTAAAATAGTGGCAGAGGGATTTCAATGTAAGCAAATGAGAGGTTATCCATTTTGGACAGAGAAAGGACAGACTGGGGTAATTTATTGATGATATGAAGTTAATTACAATAGTTGTCTGAAGAAACTCAGAGTTCAGGTATATATATATATATATATCATTAAACTACAATGACATGTACAGAAAATAATCAGGAAGGCAGATATCTAGAGGAGTACATTATAAGAACGCAGACATTATGCTGCAGTTATACAAAATCCTGGTTGGACCCCACTTTGAGTACTGTGAGCAGGTCTGAACACCACACCTTAGGAAGGATATATTGACCTTGAAGGGGATATGGCATAAGTTTACAAAAATGATATTGGGACTTCAGGGATTAAGTTATAAAGAAAAACTGTACAAATTAGGCCTGTTTTCTTTATATTTTAGAAAGTCAAAAGGTGATCAGATTGAAGTCTAAGACATTAACAGGGAAAGGCAGGGCAGATGAATATGAACTATTTCTACTAGTTGGAGATTCTCAAACTAGGGGGCACAGTCTAAATATTAGGGTCAGGAGAGATGTTCATAAGCATTTCTACACAACGGTGGTAGATGTTTGGAACTCTCTACCACAAATAGCAGTGAATACAGGGTTAATTGCTAATTTTAAATCTGAGAAAGATAAATCTTTGTTCAGAAAACATATTAAAGGGTATAGGCCAGAGGCAGATATACGGAGTTAGGCCACAGATCAGCCACAATCTCACTGAATGACTGAATAGTTTCAGAGGATGAATAACATATTCCAGTTCCTATGTTCCCATATTAAACAGACTAAGTTGGAAACTATCCTGAAACAACACTCTTACCTGGAGAATGTTCCTAAGAGCCCAATGAGACAAGCTAGATCCACATAAATATACGTCAGTAGCACCAAGGAAGAAACAAATCAGTTGAGAAATTTGTTTGGGCAAGTAAATTGGCTATGCATGCACCAGAGAGGGCTGCGCACATTGGAATGGTGTAACACGATGTGTGAAAATAAAGAAGCTCCTCCAAAGCTTATGGATCTCTATATGTGCTTTCCAATAGACTCAAGTCACCTTCAGCACCATAACTTTCACTGATCTAGAATAGACAATTGGCTGCAGCCAAACAGCAATTTCCAGACACCAGAAGAACAGGAGAGGTCAGCAAATTGTTTTTTAAAAGCTGCTCCCATATTTCTGTCATAACTTAATTGGGTAGACATATGAAATTAACATCAGAAATACAGTATTTATTCCAGGATACTTGCCCACGCCATAGTGACTATAGCATCATGACCCTAACGATTGCTTACACGCAACCCATTTATATGGGTAAACTTCTTCAATGCTACACTTTCCACAAAGTTTTGGGAGTAGTAGGTATAGTTCTAAAGAAATTGCAGGTCCATATAACATGATTCTTACATCTGAACTTATAAATGTAACTAATTGGGTGTTGTAAACTGTATCTCCCAAATCCAGTACACCACCATCCCTAGTCCCCAAGTCTTGTCAATACATTAGTGAATAATGCTACATGGAGATGGTACCTTCATACTGCACAGACAGTAATATTCATTCGACAAAAAACAAAAATGAGTCCTTACCGCTCTTCAGTGGAACCCAGGTTTTCAATCTCATTCGTAACCTCTGCTATCTCATCTTTCAACCTCTGAAAAAGATCAATGAGTTACATCATCACAACATATGAAATGAAATTATACTCTAACAAGTCTTCCATAAACAAAATATGACAACTGATGCAAAATTTTTTCTGTTCGTTATCTGTATCAAATTCATAAATGCATTTAGAATTTGGTTACAAACAAATCTTCCCGGATGCGTGACAGCTAGTGACTACTGTACAGAAGCTATAACAATATTTAAGAGTTTAATCACATCACTTCAGTGCTGCTACTTATGACTTAAATTTCAATATAATCCAATGCATTACCCAGTTTTTGCTTTGGACCAATATTTGGTAACACAAAAGGCATCATATAAAAATCATCCGCAAATATTTATCCTAAGGTAAGAAATCCAGTTATCCCTCACATGTACAGTAGTAGTACACTTCTATTAAGATAAGGTCACAAGATGTAGGAGGAGGAGTAAGCTATTCAGTCTGTCTCACCATTCAATCAGATCATTGCTAATCTGAAAACTCTCAAGTCCACTTCTCTGCCTTTTCCCCATAACCCTCAACTGATTAAAAATCTGTCCATCTCAGGCTTGAATATAAGACCGTAAGATGTAGGAGCAGAAGGAGACTATTCACTTTCTAAGGACTGGAAAATCATGTGGCAACACATTGCAATACAAAGCAAGAGTTGTCTGCTTGAATCCCATGATCCTACTGGCCCTGAAGAAGAGCTTATGCCCGAAGTGTCGATTCTCCTGTTCCTTGGATGCTGCCTGATCTGCTGCGCTTTTCCAGCAACACATTTTTCAGCGCTGTTTGGGAATTTACTGGGTTATTGAATTTCAGAAAATATTCTGTGTAAAACCTAAGATCATTTCATACATTGTATGGTTGTAAAGCACTTCACAACCAACAGAAGTCACTTTCAACTTCAGTTGAGCTAAAACTTGGTGTAAGGAGGTCAGATACTCATCAATTTTCCTATCATCTGACCTCAACAGAAAGGAAAATTGAACAGGGTACATCCAATATTGTGTCTTGTCAATTTGGTAGTTGAAAGCCACACACAGTTTGCATACTGCTGATTAAAAGTGTAAATTGATGAACTTATTTTTCTCTTTTGCAGAATTTGTCATGGTTTGCACTTTCATTTCCTCTAACAATTTCTTGTCTGACCTTAGTTGCAATTGGAAAAGTGACATTTAATGACAGTATTTTAAATTAGCCTCTTCTAATTTTATTTAATTGGGGCGGCAAGGTGGCACAGTGGTTAGCACTGCTGCCTCACAGCGCCAGGGACCCAGGTTCAATTCCCGCCTCGGGCAACTGTCTGTGTGGAGTTTGCACGTTCTCCCCGTGTCTGCGTGGGTTTCCTCCGGGTGCACCGGTTTCCTCCCACAGTCCAAAGATGTGCAGGTTAGTTGAATTGGCCATGCTAAATTGCCCCATAGTGTTAGGTGTAGGGGAATCGGTCTGGGTGGGTTGCTCTTCAGAGAGTTGGTGTGGACTTGTTGGACCGAAGGGCCTGTTTCCACACTGTAAGAAATCTAAATTTGTAATCTAAATCTTAATTGCAAGAAATTGTAGATCATAAAGTATAGAAGTAGAATATGACCATTTAGCGCAATGAGTCTAATCTGCCATTCAATCATGGCTGACATGCTTCTCAGCTCAATATTCCTGCCTTCTCCCCAAAACATTTGATCCCCTTACCAATCAAAAACATATCTATCTCTATCTTAAAGACACTCAAAGACTTTGCCTTCAGAGCCCTCTGCAAGCACTGAGTTCCACAGGTTCACCACTCTCTAACTGAATGAATTCCTCATCTCAGTTCTAAAAGGTCATTCATTCACTTTGAGACTGTGCCCTAGGGTTCCAGTTTTTCCTACTACTGGAATTTTCTTCTTCATGTCCACCCTTTTTCAGGCTTCTCAGTATTCTGTCAGCTTCAACTAGATCCCTCCCTCATCCTTCAAAGCTCCAAATATAGGCCCAGAGTCCTCAACAGCTCCTCATATGACAAATCATTCATTCCCAGGATCATTCCTGTAAACCTCCTCTGGATCCTATCCAATGTCTTCCTTAGATACAGGACCCAAAACTGCTCTCAATATTCTAAATGCATTCTGACCAGACACTTACACAGCCTCAGTGGTATGCTGTTGTGTTCCAGTCCTCTCGAAATGAATGCCAACATCACATTTGCCTTCCTAATTATCCAATGAACCTGCATGCTAACCTTAATCTAACTCATCTAATCTTAAACTAAGGCTCCTCAGTCCCTTTGTGCTTCATAGTTCCACAACCTTTCCCTATTTAGGAAATAGTCTATGCCTCTGTCCTTCCTACTCTGTTGGAACTGTAAATACAAAACTTAAACAAATGTACACAAACACAAATGAAAATACAAAGTCACTCAGGCACTGAAGTACATTTTCATGGGTGTGCACAAACGTACTGGCTTTTCATGATTTCTGAGGCAATGTGGTACTCTGACAATTCTCTCAAAGCTATAAACAATCTTGACAATTTATTTGAAATTCACTTTCTTGGCATATTTCTATAATCTCATTGAATTCACAATGAAATCCAGCTTTAAACATGCATTCCTCCTTAAAAAAGAACATTCTTGATTCTGATGCTAAAAATAAATTGTGATTTTTCTTTTTTTATACCCGAGTTTTGCCAAGAGTTAACTGCACTTTCAAAAATGTTACTCCAGGTCCCTGTGGTTTGACATTGTTTCAATTTAACCTTTTTCTTCATTTTTGGTGACTTAATAACACAGGTAAGGAGGTGTTAGTGTTGGACAAGGGTGGACAAAGTCAAAAATAACACGACACCGAGTTATAGTTCACCAGGCTTATTTGAAACCAGAGCTGAAAATGTGTTGCTGGTAAAGCACAGCAGGTCAGGCAGCATCCAAGGAACAGGAGAATCGACGTTTCGGGCATAAGCCCTTCATCAGAAATGAGGAAAGTGTGTTCAGCAGGCTAAGATAAAAGGTAGGGAGGAGGGACTTGGGGGAGGGGCGTTGGAAATGTGATAGGTGGAAAGAGGTCAAGGTGAGGGCGATAGGTTAGAGTGGGGTGGGGGCGGAGAGGTCAGGAAGAAGATTTCTACTACAAACCCACCGACTCCCACAGCTACCTTGACTACACCTCCTCCCACCCTGCCCCCTGTAAAAACGCTATCCCATTCTCCCAATTCCTTCGTCTCCGCCGCATCTGCTCCCAGGAGGACCAGTTCCAAAACCGTACAACCCAGATAGCCTCCTTCTTCAAGGACCGCAATTTCCCCCCCGACAATGCCCTCCACCGTATCTCTTCCACTTCCCGCTCCTCCGCCCTTGAGCCCCGCCCCTCCAACCGCCACCAGGACAGAACCCTACTGGTCCTCACCTACCACCCCACCAATCTCCACATACAGCATATCATCCGCCGTCATTTCTGCCACCTCCAAACGGACCCCACCACCAGGGATATATTTCCCTCCCCTCCCCTATCAGCGTTCCGTAAAGACCATTCCCTCCGTGACTCCCTCGTCAGATCCACACCCCCCACCAACCCAACCTCCACTCCCGGCACCTTCCCCTGCAACCGCAGGAGGTGTAAGACTTGCGCCCACACCTCCCCCCTCACTTCCCTCCAAGGCCCCAAAGGAAACTTCCATATCCGCCAGAAATTCACCTGCACCTCCACACACATCATTTATTGCATCCGCTGCACCCGATGTGGCCTCCTCTATATTGGGGAGACAGGCCGCCTATTTGCAGAGCGCTTCAGAGAACACCTCTGGGACACCCGGACCAACCAACCCAACCACCCTGTGGCTCAACACTTCAACTCCCCCTCCCACTCCACCAAGGATATGCAGGTCTTTGGACTCCTCCATCGCCAGACCACAACAACACGACGGTTGGAGGAAGAGCGCCTCATCTTCCGCCTGGGAACCCTCCAACCACAAGGGATGAACTCGGATTTCACCAGTTTCCTCATTTCCCCTCCCCCCACCTTGTCTCAGTCAAATCCCTCGAACTCAGCACAGCCCTCCTAACCTACAATCTTCTTCCTGACCTCTCCACCCCCACCCCACTCTAACCTATCACCCTCACCTTGACCTCCTCTTTCCACCTATCACATTTCCAACGCCCCTCCCCCAAGTGCCTCCTCCCTACCTTTTATCTTAGCCTGCTGAACACACTTTCCTCATTCCTGATGAAGGGCTTATGCCCGAAACGTCGATTCTCCTGTTCCTTGGATGCTGCCTGACCTGCTGTGCTTTACCAGCAACACATTTTCAGCTCTGATCTCCAGCATCTGCAGACCTCACTTTCTCCCCTTATTTGAAACCACAAGCTTTCAGCACCAGCTTCTTCCTCAGGCAACTAGTGAGAGAGAATACATCGGACACAGAATTTGCGGATAAAAGATCAAAGAGTCATACAACTAATGCAAATGTATTGAACAAATCTTGATGGCTATTAAGTCTTTAATCAGTGAGAATGGATGTGCAGGTTTCCATTGATTAACATGTAAATCCCAGAACTTCTTTCAAGTCACTGCCCCAAGGTAACTTCGGGTTTTATCAGAATAAAGATGACGCCTCAGGTCAGACAATGCATTTTAGGTATGAGGCTATGTTTCAAGTCTGTTTGTATCGCAACCTAGAGTCAGACTGGTTTCATTTCCAATGTAGGTATTTCTAAAATGCCACATTGACTGACAGTCTTACAGGATTGTGTGCTTTTTGAACAAAATAGAATGCAACTATATTTACAAATTCACCCCATACATTTATGTGTGTACACATATGAGGGGGAGAGAGAGAGAGCATGTGTGAAGGAGTGAGACAGAGAGTGTGTGTGTGTGTGTGTGTGTGTGAGAGAGAGTGTGTGTGAGTGAGAGAGGGAGAGAGAGAGAGAGCGAGAGCGAGCACATGCGCCTGCGTGCGAGTATGTGCGGTTAAGGATATTCAGCCTCGGATCCTCGGTTAAACATTCTCCAAGGTGGACTTCGGGACACACAACAACACAGTCACCAAATAGAGGCCAATAGCCAGGTTCTGTACCCATGAAGACGGCCTCAACCAGGATCTTGGGTCCATGCCACACTACAGTTGATTCCACCACATTATACAGACTCACACACATACACACACCCTCTATCACAAACACACACAGACCCTCCCTCATAAACACTCTCACTCTTTCACAGGCGTATACCCCCTCACGCTTGCACTCACACTCTCTCAAGCACAGACACACACATATCCACCCACTCACACACATACACACTCTCTGCCTCACATACACACATATAAATCTATGGGGTGAATTTGCATTTACAGATTTGTACTTGCAGATACATTCTATTTTGTTCAAAAAGCACACAATCCTGTAGACTATCAGTCAATGTGACATTTAATAAATACCTACATTGGAAATAAAACCAGTCTGACTCCAGGTTGTGATACAAACAGACTTGAAACATGGCCTCATACCTAAAATGCATTGTCTGACCTGAGGTGTCACCTTTATTCTGATAAAACCTGAAGTTACCTTGAAAGAAATTCTGGGATTTACACATTTATCAATCGAAAACTGCACCTCCATTCTAACCAATAAAGACATAATAGCCATCTAGGTTTGTTCAATACATTTGCATTAGTTGTATGACCCTTTGATCTTTTACTTATAAGAGTCTAGATTAGAGTGGTGCTGGAAAAGCACAGCAGTTCTGGCAGCATCCGAGGAGCAATAAGTTTTACTTATAACTTCTGTTTCCAATGTATCCTTTCTCACTAGATGCCTGAGGAAAGATCAGGGGCTGTGAAAGCTTCCAGTTTCAAATAAACTTGTTGAACCATAATCCAGTGTCATATGATCTTTGACTAATAACAGAGAAACATTCTCTTCAGTTTCAACTCCCTCGTATGTCTATTCAGTTAGATTTGATACTTCCACACTCATTTTCAGAATTATTCGACTTTGCTCAGAATTGTTATTTTCTTCTGGTTTTATGGTGTTGTCCACTTCTTGTACAAGTTTCTTTTTTAGAGACTTTCCTGTTTATTCAGTGTGGTCTGTTTTGCAGACTCTTCTCAAATATCCCACTCTTCCAAAGTTGTGGCATTCTGCACCCAATGTTGGCAATCGCCCAGCTTGAATGGTTTATGCACACCACATTCCAGATACTTCAACGTGGTGCTTTTCTTAGTTTTAAAAATTTGTTTATGGGTTGTGGGCTTCACTGGCTAGACCAACATTTGATATCCATCCCTAATTATATGGCAAAGGATATGATTTGCTGCCCTCGAAACAACTGAAGTCTTAGGTGTAGGTACAGCCAGAGTCCTCTCAGCATGAGATTTCCAGGATTTTGTACTAGCAACAGCGATGGAGCAACAATATAGATCCTAGTCAAGATGGCTTCTGGTTTAAAGGGGAACTTATTTCCACGCATCGAATGTCCTTGTCCTTCTAGGTGGAAGAGATCACAAGTTTGGAAGCTTGTGGCATGGGAACCTTGGTAGGTTATTGGGGTGCATCTGCTTACCAGTATGTGTTGGTGGTAAAGAGATTGAATGATGAAGGTGCTTTGCTCTGAATAGTGTCAAGCTTCTGGAGTGTTGTTGGAGCTGCAATGGACCAGAAAAGTGGAAAATATTCCATCAAACACCTAACCTTTGCCTTCTAGATGTTGGACATGAAAGAGAGTGGATAGTAAGAAGCAAATTACATACCACAGCATTCCTAGCTTTTGAACTGCTCTTATAGTCACAATTTAATCTGACAGTCCCAATTCACTTTCTGGTCAACAGAAACCCCTCAGGGTGTTGATAGTAGGGTTTTTGGTGATTATATTGCCATTGAATGTCAGGGGATGATGATTTGATTGTCTCTTGTTTAAGACGGGCATTGCCAAACACTTACGTAGCATAAGTGTTCCTCGCCATATATCAGCCCAAGCCTGGATGTTTTCCAGTGTTTGCTGCATTTATACATGAAATGCTTCAATATCTGAGGTGTCACAAGTGGTATTGAGCATTGTGCAAAACCAGTGAACATCCCCATTTCTGACCCCATGACAGAAGGATGGTCATTGTTGAAGCAGAAGATGGTTGTGCCTAGACAGCCTCCTGAGGAACCCCTGCACTTAGATGATTCACCTCCAACAAAAACAACCTTTTTTTGTGCTATGTATGATTCCAACAAATTCCACCCAATTCTCTCTTTCTTGGAACAAAGTATCTACCTGACTTTCCCCTTCTTGATGTGGCACAGTGTCTGTGGCTCAGCCTCCAGATCAATGGAATGGAGCCAAAGTTCCTCAAGCCACAGACAACAGACATGTTTGTCCTGGATCACACCAATATCTATAAATCCCACATCCTGCAATCACAACACATCACTTGCACTACCATCCTTATTTTGTCTAATTAAGTAATTAATGTATTATTTAATTACTGAATTGAATACTACTTTTTGCTACCAGTTATTGCACTAATTTAAGCCTTTGTGGTCCAATAAGCCCTGCCAATTAGAATTAGAATACATAATTGAGTCACCAGTAATTTATTTCCATTCTGCTATTGCCTACAATTAAAAGATAGCTACTGAAGGTTTATTTTTGGAAAATGTTTTCTAAATTTCAACACTTCGCACACAATCCTTGACAATAGTTATTTGCCAAACCACTTACATGCTTCCTGTGATGGTACATTTTAAATTCTTATCTCAAACTCTGCAAGATGCAAACTGGAAGCTGCTCCAGTTTCTCCGCAAGTCCACCTCTCTCTGAGGTCAGTGGTTGGCCCCAGAGCATAACACTCTATGTATCTGAGTGAAGGTTCGAAAGCTTCTTCCAACTCCTGAAGTTAAGTGGTTTCTAAATGACTTTACAACCAAAGTAGTAGTGTACTTTCAAAACATGGGAAGGTCGGGGAATAGCAGTAGCCAATTTGTTTCTCAAACAGCAATGAATTAGTGACCAGACAGCATGCTTAAGTGTCATCAGCAGAGGGAATAACTGCTATCATACTAGTAAAACTTAAGTCTTTTCTTTGAATAATGGCATGGGATCTTTCACACTTATTTGAGGGATTGATGTGATCATTTCATCTGAAAGACTGGACTTCCAATGGTGTAGTATTACACTAAAGCAGCATTTTCGCAACCACTTTGTGAAACCCTGCCAAAGGTAGCTGTGAGGCGTATTGGTCAGGTATGTAGAATGTGGTACAATCACATGGCCTTCCAACTCAGAGGCACAAATGCTATCACTAAGACAAGACTGATACCCAATAATGCAAAAGATGCCACAACCAATGAAATAAACAACCTACTTTCACATTCAACACAATTTCCAATACTAGATGCTGTGTTTAGCCACAGGCTAATCACTGGATTTCCATGCTCATTTGTTCTTATTAAAATACAACTCTGGTCACATGAAAAAATGTCTTAATCAGTTAATTCAAACAGAGGGGATGTTCCAAGAGAATTCCAATTGGTTGGTGTCAACACAGTATGTCTACTTTACAATTTCTCTGAGCAAATGCATTTTTCGACAAAAATAGTATTAGCAAAAGTGTACCATTTTGCTTAATTTGATGGAATTGTAATAGGACTCCTCAGGGCTCCAACTGAATGCATATTTACCTTCAGATCTAAGTTGTTATGGGAAAGTGTCTTTTAAATTAAAAGCACACACCACTTTACTTCATTTATTATGCTTCGAGTTGCACAAGAAAATTTCATTGCCATAGCAACACTGTATATTACACCATGTGATGCACTATAGCTAAAACATGGAATAGTGTCACTTCAAACACATTATTTTCTGATAAAGGGTAGAAACTGCATGGCACTGAAGTCTCTAGGCAAATTGCAATAAGGCATATATTTGCAAATACCATTCAAATTCCATCATAGCTATTGCAGTCCATTAGCATTTTGACACCATTCTCTCTCTCATTAGGTACCACACCTTAACCATGATGTTCACAGACTTCCACTGCATCATGTCAGTCCATAGTCATGTTTACCTAGATACTACAATGGTTGCGCTTGGAGTCTTCAGTATAGTTGACGATGAGATTCTTCCACTCTTACTGCCTGTCATCAAATAGACTAGATGGATTTACTAACTGATTATCAACCTGTCTGGCACATTATGAAGGCATCTTTCATGGTTATCAAGTGGGTCTTAAACCTGGAGATTTTGGTCCAGAGGTACAGATGGTACTTTTACACCGCATGATCTTTGGTGCTCTTTAGAATTCATATTAAAGAGGGGAACATGAATGAATCATACAACTTTGTGCTTTTGCTGGAAAAGTTGAATGCTATCAAACTTGTAGTTTTCAACACAAAAATGCTTATATGTTTTTTAATACTATACTTCAAGGCTATTTGAATAAAACTGATAATGATCGACCAGACAGTATGTTTAACTTCCCAGATCTCAGCTAATTCTTTCGGAATTATAAAACTGACTTTTTAATATTCTTCTACACATTTAATGAAGTTGAAAAATAGGGACTTCAATATTCACATGAGAAAATGACATTTCTAATGCAGAAATTTAGTAGGGTAAACTTTATAAAACTAATTTTATCCATTAGTGATAATATAGAGTTTATCTAGCGCTCACTGCATTGTTTACATGTAACACCACTATGATTATTTATCAACTTAATCAATGCAAGTTTTAAATTTATAACAGAACTCCGTGAATTGGAGTAGCATAAGTAATACTTCTTGGACCAGCTGCTGTTCCATACTTGACACACAGGCCAGAACGTTCCAAGGTTGCTCAATGCTAACAGAGCTAGCTGATGTAAATGACACCTGTTTAAAACTGGAATAGCTTTGAAGAAATTTGGTTGCCTACAAATAATTGGAAAGTTTTCCGAAATCTGTGGACTTCTAGGAATTCCAGCTTTAGCAAATTGCTCTGAACAATGGCATCAATTTCCACAAATCTACTTCTTCATTCTACTAACAAAATAACAAGGGTACAAGTCAATGCAAATATATACATATTGCATCTTGAACAAACAAACATAAAGATAGTTTAGAAAAATAAAACTGTAGTCCAGAAGCTGCCAATAACCTTCCAAATCATTTCCCATCTGATAGCTCAAACCTAACAGTTCAGTAACAAAAAAGGAGACAATGTCCCAGAGCTTGCTCCAGTTTCTCCAAGCAGGGCAACATTGTAAAGAGGTGGCCAGTGCTAAACTAGTGCAGCAATCACATCCGAAGTGTATTTCCACAATATGGTCATCAAATCAGAGATAATTGAAACAAATGACTGGGCTTACTTGTATCTGATTCAGGAGAAACCTAAACAAACCAGCATGGAGACTAGCACAGCTCAAAGTATCCTTCAGTACTGCTGAATAACTATTTCCCCATCTAGGCCCAGCACTAAACACCCTGGCAGGGAAGTGAGGGATTAGAATTGCCAATACTAACTTCATATATACCTGGAGGTTTCCTTGCTCTGGACTTTCCATTTAAATGGTTCTTCATTATCAAAGACACATTTTACCTCCAATTTAAATTTAAAAAAAAATAACTCATAAGCATTAGGTTAGCTTTGAATTCTAAATTTTTACCAACTATCATGATGGATTTGAACTCATGTCCCTTGAACATTAGTTTGGGATTCTGGATTACTAGTCCAATAACATTATCACTCTGTCAGCACTTGGCAAACATATGCATACAGTTATATATACACATATACAATTAGCATTACATACATGTAATATATATATTATAATTTTCTGGTATTTCTAAAGAAAGTAAATTCCATTTTTAAAATGCAAACTTTAAAGGAGATATAAAATATTAAAAACAAACTGGTTGTGTAACTTGACAGGTTTGTTATTTCAGCTGTCAAATAGTACATGTATTTTTAATTGATTTTTAAAATTTGCTACACAATCACTTGCCACATTTACCATAATTTCCCCAGTTATGAACTTTCTGCACTGTATTACATTCGTTAACAAGGCAGCAAAAACAATGGCCACTTTAAACAACCATAAAGAGACATGCAACAGGGTTTGCTTTGCTCACTCTTTTGCTCGACTTCGCCTACTACAATAATCCTGTAAGCAGGAATACAAATCTTACAGATTTGAGCAAAACTGTATTCCTTCCCCAATGTGTTACAATGTACGGCTCATCACACCACAAAATAGCATATAATTTAAATTAGTCACTGCTCTCATCAGCATTCAACTGCATTGCTTTTTACTCTGATGGAAATAGCGCAAGCTCTTTCTGGGTTCTGCTCAACAACCTTTCTTGACCCAATTTTGTCTGCTTCAATTTTCTGCCCTAGAAACTGCCATACTTCGTCTACACCTTCCTCAGGCTTTACAAAACTAGTTTAAAAAAAGCTGCACAGAGTTCAGCCTGAGGCAAAGATTTCAGTCATTTTGACTGCTCTAATTGCCCTGATTGCTGGCTTATCGTAAGAAGGTTCAACAGGATCCATCTGCCACATTCTATACAGCAACCTCATATGCAGTAGTTACATTCTTAAGTTATCCGGTGCTGCAATTGAAGTATTATGTTTTGCCACGTTTTTAAAATTGAAAAATAGCCAAATTATAATGAATCAAAATCGGATAACCCAAAATTCCAGTCATGTCAAAGTCACTTATACTGGCTGAATAGAAATTCCATTAGAAGGATGTCTGTGATAAATTGAAGTTCCAGACTGGTAACTCCAGATTAGCTGAATTTGTGCAAGCCAACGACATGACAAAGTCAACTAGTCAGAATGGAATTAGGTCATCTAACACACCATTACTTGACATTGAGATTTCTCTGTGCATCGCTGCAGCTATGCATATACATGTGAAAGAGTTAAATGTGCTGCCAATTGATGACAAAATGAGGTAGAAGCTGCAAATGAGAGGAGAAAGATTTAAAAAGACATGAAGGTGGTTCGCGTGTGCGAAGAACTTATTGAGGAAGTGGTGGATGTGGGCACAGTTACAACATTTAAAAGACACTTAGGTAAGTACATGAATAGGAAAGGTTTGGAAGGATATGGGCCAGGAGCAGGAAGTGGGACTAGTTTAGTTTGGGATTATATTCGGTACGGACAGGTTGGACCGAAGGGTCTGTTTCTGTTCTCTATGGCTCGATGGAAAACTGCAATACGAACCAAAAAGCATCATAATTCCACCATCATGTTTTTCAACCTTCTGAAGCACAAAACAAAAATATCACAACCATTAGATGTTTGCTTCAGCAAAGAAAATGACTGCCTATCCCAATGCTGAAGAAGCTCTAACAATGAACATTCCCATATAGTAAAACAAAGAACTGTGGATGCTAGGGGTCTGAAATACAAACACAAACTGCTGGCAAAGCTCTGTGAGAGGAAAGCAGAGTTAACACTTGGAGTCCAGTGACTCTTAATCAAAACATTCCCATTCCCAGTCCAATCCTTCAGGAAAGAGAGTCACTCTGAAAAAGGGATTTAGCCACAAGGAATTCACCTGCAGTGATGGGTAGCTGGATCAACTCAAGGGAATACACAGCATAGTCTTCTCGACAAGACTGATTATCATCTTTTACTAGTTCAATCTGATTTGACATGCAGTGTCAGGTTGTGTGAAATCAGATTCAATGGCATTTCTTTTAACTGAATAAGGAGATCAAGTTATATTGAAATGGGGAAAGAATGAAAATGACTAACTGGACTCGACTGGTACATTTAATGGCCCAACTGGTTGTCATCTGTGCTGTACTACTCAATGTTTAAATTGTTGAAAAATGGGTATGGGTCAAATGGGGAGGCAGTGGTACAGTGACACTGTACTAATAATTCAGACATGCAGGCTAATGTTCTGAGGACTTGGGTTCAAATCCCATCATGGCTGATGGTAAAATTTGAATTCAATTAAAACACAGCCAGTGGAAAACTATGTAACCACTGTCACTCATGTCCCTTAGTGAAGGAAATCTGCCATCCTTACTTGACCTCATATACCTGTGACACCAGACCTACAAAACTGTGGGTTCAGTCTTAACTGTTCTCTGGACAATAATTACTGGCCGAGCCAGCGTCACCCACATCTCACGAATGAATAAAAAAACGCTCAATTTAAAATGATTTCTTAAAAAGTCATGATTTGTCTGACCAACTTCACTAAGCTGTGCCATTGCTAATGCTGAATTTAAAATGCTATTTCTTATTGGTGAATTATAGTCAACTGATTTGATTTTCTGTGACAGCCTTCATAATGCATGATAAATTCTTATATGGTTGGGAAGATTTCCACAGTGCCTTGTTTTAGAGAAGTTGTCAGTTCATTCTTTATAAAGAGGTTGTGATTTTAACCAAACATGGTGCAAAGAGGAAATCTTCCCTAATGGTTAGCAAACAAAAAATGGGACTGAGCAAGATTTGTACTAATTGTTACTCATTAATAATGGTTCTAGAGATCGGCTAATAGAATACACTGTTTAGAAAGATCTTAAACCAATTAAAAACAGATGCATTCGAAGGTTTATTGAATTTTCCTTTGCTAATTTAGTACAATGCACACAGAATTTTAATTAAGATCAAAAAGCTAAAGCTCAGTGTATTCGTATACAAATTTGTCAATGTCTTTAAAATGGACAATATAATGTACTAATGGGCAAACCTTCATACCAACAATTTGCAGGCAATCAATACATAGTCACATAAAATCCAAAATTTTGGATAATTGAAAATTTCCCAGAAGAAATATTTTGTTTTCACTTCACCTGAGAGTTGATCAGAAAAGTAGATCCCGAAAGTATCTACCATTTAGAAGAAAATTTAGATTCTAATTCCAGATCAGCAAAAGAACAAAAACAAAGCTCTTATGAAAGTAGATTTTATAATTGATAGCAGTGAATAATCCCTCAGGATTTAGGGTGGATCATTGATCAACTGTCATACAATGTTTTACTAGTACCGGTCCCTATGAAATCTTAAAACTGGCTAGATTATTCATGATGATCAGACCAAAAATTCCTGTTGTCTGTTTTACTGTGCTTTCCTACATTCAAGACATTAGTTGAATATTTTTATGGTTATTATTTTGTTGCCTACTGATTCCTAATAATTTCACAAAAAAGTCACAAAACATTGCCAGCTAATTTTCCTGTTCACAAAAATAGTTACATCATGGCTTATTGAACTGAAGGAATGTTTCTAAAGATTCCCACACTAGAGAACAAAAGGAGATGACATGCTAAGATCAACACAGTACAATCAACAAAGAATATTCTCACAGCTTTTGCTCAAACTATAGCTTTAGCAGGCACCAGATGAAGTTGATAGGTCTGGTCATTGTGAACTAACAACATAGAATCCACCATGTTGACACTTTTCATCATTGCTATTACATTGCTAATAATTAAACATGAACTGCAATTCTGCAAACTGCATTCATGTGCGATCTGTTCACTCAGATGTAAAGGAACACAAATTAATTTCATAATATTGCAATTTAAACAACTTATTGACACTAACTTATGAGAATGGTATCCTTGAAGATAATTCTAATTACAATTATAGGTTCCTGAAAGAGGAATCTGTTACTTTCAATTAGTTTATATCAAGACTACACTGAGATACCCAAGATATAACAGCTTTTGAATACATTCCAGAAAATGAGATTTTAATGTTTCCATGTTATATTCCATGCTAAGTAAACTATACATTGGAGGTGGAATGCTTTACAAAATATCAACAACTTGATTGTACATTTTACAAATCTATGTATAAACACAAGACACAGTTTAAAGGACTAAATATAACTTGAGCATTTGATTAAGTTCTGGAACAAGTATTCCATGTAAAGAAACGCATGATTCTCTTGCACCAGAGAAGCTACCAAAGGAAAGAAAGAATGAAGTGAAGTGTACTTGGTAAAATGCAAACATCAAACTATAACAGAAATGGTCTTAATTTTCGTATCTACTTATACATGCTAAACATTTTTTATTTGAAGCAATCGTACAATATGTCTCTACCCAGGGTAGAAATTAGAGTTTTAGCAATAACACAGAAACAATTGTATAGATTTAATTTATTGAGTAAGGCCAATCAGGTCAACAGTTGTCCAACACTTTCTGGAATGTCTACAAGACCACCAACTGGAATTTTTCACCTCAATTTTCACATCACATTGGCCTCAACCTCTTGGTCAGTGCCAATGCCTTAGGACTGTCACTGACCACAATGACCTTATCTACTCTAATCCTTCCAACCAGGAATTTTCAAGAAAATGCTAAGGTGGATTGGGGCAGCATGGTGTCTCGGTGGTTAGCACTGCTGCCTCACAGCACCTGGGACCCAGGTTCAATTCTACTCTTGGTCAACTGTCCGTGTGGAGTTTTGAAATTCTTCTATGTCTGCGTGGGTTTCCTCCGGGCTCCAGTTTCCTACTACATTCCAAAGATGTGCAGGTTGGTTGTATTGGCCATGCTAAATTATCCATAGAGTCCAGGGATGTGAAGGCTAGATGGATTAGTCATGGGAAATACAGGATTATAGTGATGGGGAAGGGAGGGTGGGTTGGGTCTGGGTGGATTGATCTTCGGAGGGTCATTGTGGACTTGATGGACCGAACAAAGACTGTTCTCACTCTTCTCACACTGTCAGGATTCTATGATTGGTATCTTTGAAAGGGAGAGTGATGGCTTGAGGATTGCAAGGGGCTCGGTGAGAATTGTTCAGAGCCAGGGAGAGGGGTAAACATTCTTGAGTTGAGTGAAAGGAATTGGCTGATCATTCATATTGGTATTGGGGTGGGGGAAGTGCTGCAGTTTATTTCTTTGTCCATACCTGTCCAACAGGTGGAACATCAGTTATAAGACGGCCTGGAAAAATGTCCTACCTGGCCCAGAAGCCATGTTTTCAAATAAAGGTCAGTCCATGTGGAGGATATCTCAAGGACAGTTTATTAGCAACAAACATGGAAGAGAAGTGGCCTCTGACTGGAGGCAAGGCAAACCATGTTAACATTCCCACACTAAGCTATCCAAGTGAAAGTAACCTGGATACTGGGGAGGACAGAGACGCTGCTGGGTTGGATGGATTGTGTTGCTGTAAAGGTCACAATGCTTGCTGGGGCAAAGTGGTTAGTGGATCTGGGGGTCAAGGCGGCAAGTGGAATTAGGGTTGAATCAACAAGTGGGGCTAAGGCATTGGGAAAATGAGACAACTTCACAAACAGAGGACAATCCCCTGTAACACACTGTGCTCAAAACAGCAGAGTAGGCCTCCCGAGTCTTGGGATTGTGTGTGAGAGAGAATGTGGGAGGCAGAAAGAGACATTATGGAAGGCAGAGTTCCAGTATGCATACGAGAAAATTAGTATATGGAGGCAGAGAGAGAGAGAGTGAGAGACAGAGAGTGCGCGAGGAAGAATGTTTATGGGAGTAGAGAAAGAGAGCAAGAAAATGTGAGGGAGCAGAGAGAGAGTGTGTATGGAAAAGGGACGCAGAGACAGCGAAGATGTTTGTGGAAGGCAGGGAGAGCAAGAATAGAAGACAAGAACAAGACAGAGTGTGTAGGGAATGGAGGGTGTGAGTATGTGAGTGAAGGATAGACTGTGCATAAGCATCTGAGTGTGCATGTGTCTTAGTGCGTGAGAGTGTGACTGAGTGACTGGAATGAGTCAAATACAAAAGCAAAGTTGTGGACTAAAAGAGCGGGAGGAGAATAAAAGGGGCATAAAGGAAAACTAAGGAAAAACAAGTGTTCCAATTTGAATAGCCTCAAGAAACAACTTATCACCTGTTGAAGTGAGAATCCACAATGCCATTGTTTACTTTCTGGTCCTCCAAAGTTCATTGCTATGTTGAGAACAAAACTCTACATTAACAGGTCCTTTCAACATGATTTATCAGCCCAAAATGACTGTGGTCACATTAATCCCATAAATACAGCAATTTCAGGATATGGGCTTTCAGTGACATGGAACTTTTTCCTGAGGCTAACAACAAAATAAAATAAATCAGTTTAATTGGTGGCAAACTGGAACTCATAGCATATCTTCCTTACAGCACAAATTGCTGGGAGGGTTTACTATTAATAGCAGGCACTTTGAATTTGAGATTACTTTCCCAGCATTTGCTGTTGGTAGTTTTACCACAAAAGGGTGTGAGTGGAAAAAGTCAGTGCTGCTCTTTAACTATTTTCCACCATCAGAATAAACAAAACTTTTAAAAATAATAAAACACTTGTCATCTCAAATTACTCACTATAGGTTTCATATCAGGCTATTAAAATGATTTTCCATGAAAATAAATTTCAGCTCAATTCAAAACATTTAGATTTAAGATTGAATGACGGCATAAGTGAACGTGAAAGCATTACTGACCAAATACTGGTCAAGCTAAATAGAGTATACTGCTGTTACTTATTCTGGCAGTTTAATGTTGCTTTATGCACTACTTCCCAATTTTGCCATTCTTTGGCATGAAAGATAGAAGCTGTTGATTGAATGGATTCTCATAAACTTTCAGTAATTAGCTATTCAAAAGTACTTAGTTTGGGCAGATCAGTTATGAAATCAGCACTATTTCACTAGGTGCTCTGAATAGTATAGCTGTGGCCTGAGTCAACCAATGCATGTCATCTCTTCAAAATGTAATCTTGGTTCTTTGTTTAAATTATTTCAAAGGGAAATGCTCTAGTAAAGAGTTTCTTACATTTACAAGAAATACTTTAAATTGCTGTTTTAATTTTCTAGATATGTCATATTGATTCAACATAACCAACCTTAGCTATCGTGTATACAGAGACAAACATAGTCTGTGGCTTCTACAATTTGAAGAAAAACAATTGAAATAGGTGAATTAGATTATATTACATAATAATTCAACAGACAGAACAAGATAAAAGAAACATTGTCATTTAAGATTTGATTGCCTTTGGGTATGAAATCAGAAATTGAATATGAATATGCTACAGCTCCTGTTGGCCATTTTATTTCCCTATGGAAAATATGAGTGCCTCTGAATAATATTTCTACACATACATCCCTCAGGCAGAAGTTTAATGATCCTCTAACCTAATTTTAACTTGATTCTTCAAACCATGAGCAAAAGTACAACATGAGAATGCAGTCACTGCTTATTTTAACTGAATAAATTTGCTCAAATATCTACACTATTAGAAACAGCATGAGTACATATTTATTGTAAAATGCAGTATTGGAGACTACATGTTGTATCAGCTTTTCATACAATACACCCATCCTAGTCAGATCTGCAAATTATTACCCTATAATCAAAAAGGAAAGAAAAGCAATTGTAATGACAAAATAATTACAATAACTGCTGCAATCTTGCTGTACAGCACTCAAGCTTAGAAGAATTCCATTATTTTAAACATTAAAAGTGATGAAAATTCAGAGGGTTTCCCTTGATGTGTCGAGTATGCCCACTCACCCATTGTAGAGAAAAGAAGAAAAATACACCTTTTGTAATCTTCAAAAATCCTAAAAAATTCCAAGGCAACTCATAGACTTTTAATATGCATTATTTGTAGTTAAATTATTTCAACCAATTGCTTACAACCATGAGTTAAATAACTAGGCAATCTGTTTGAAGGATGATTATTGAGCAATAAATGTTGGCACAGCTTGCTTATCTTCTTTGTGTTGTGGCCTAGTATTTTTTAAATCCATAACTTCTAACTTGAAAGCGACACCTCCAAAAATGCAGCAATCTTTTAATAAGATACTGAAATGTCAGCCCAGACTAGGTGCTCAATTGTCTGGAGAGGATTTAAAGTCTCTGGCTTGAAATATAGAAAGAAAAAGTGAACATTAAATGGAAATTGTGGAGAGACAAATGTGCTTTTAATATATTTTTTTGATTAACATCTGCCTGTACTATTTGTGTAAAATATAATATTGAATAGAATTGGAGACGTGTAGGTCTATTGAACAGAATTTTCAAGCACAACCTTACTAAGCAATGCACAATATACCATTAATATTTTACGTCCTTGTAGAACTGGTTAAGTAATTAAAAATTATCTAAAGCAGTCAAACTAATGATTCCTTCACTTAAGATGATTGCTGTTGGCAGCAGTCCTGATTTTGATGGTAACATTAGAAGTTAAAAGAATTAGTACTTCTGTTTGCGTGGGTGCTTAGATGCCTTTTCTTTATATGCATAAAACAGTTAGCATTTTCTCCAGATGCAAGTAAGTTGAATATTCAATTAGAATAAACAAACTAGACAATTTTCCAAATACTGGTCTGCACACTCCTTCTCTGCTTACTAGGTAGGTTTAGTGGTCACATATCAAGTCACAATTTGCACAATCCAAACAACATCATGTTCCCTGGACAAATTCGAATGCATCCAATTGCTGTGGAGGCAGCATGAGGTATCAGCTGCTTTTGACATTGGATTGCTGACCACATGTACATTGAAACACACAGGTCCAAGAGCAAAGGGCAATTGAAGGTCAGGCAATTGCTGGTATTTCAACTAAGTGAAGGAGCAGCAGAATGAAGTACAAACAGATTGAGGATCGAGGGGCAAGGGTGCCCGACAATGACAACAATCAAGGATTGGAATAATAATTGAGTACTGGTGGCATTGGTGATTCATGTTCTTTGAAAAATGGGAGTTGGGACAAATACTATTGCTCTTCCTCCCCACAAAGTATGCAAATCCATAATTTTTTGGACCCTAACAGGCAGCCCTTTTGGTACGTAAAATTGGTTTTCCAGGGTACAGTTGTCTATAGCTACTATTGGAAAAAATACTTATTTTTTATCCAAAGCGCCTAACCCTTGTTTCAGAAGTGGGAACTGCAGGCCATATTTTCACTCTTAGTAACACAGAAGGCTGTGCACTTCTGGCTAGATTTAAGTGTTTCTTTTTGCCCACTCATACCAGAGGATTAAATTCCTATCAATCACTTGAAAACAGAGCATTGGGCAGTCAGCGTCTTAGACTCACACCTCTTTAATACAATTTTGCAATGAAAATGGGGTTGGTAGCAATTAGACCTCCAGTAAGTAACAGTAATGTTGTGTCTTGAGGGGATAAACTATGATTGATTTTTCGCAGTCTATTTTGCATAATACTTCACCAGATCTTACATAACTCATTTCATTTATTGGTCAGAGTATTGAGTACAGGAGTTGGGAGGTCATGTTACAGCTGTACAGGACATTGGTTAGGCCACTGTTGGAATATTGTGTGCAATTCTGGTCTCCTTCCTATCGGAAAGATGTTGTGAAACTTGAAAGGGTTCAGAAAAGATTTACAAGGATGTTGCCAGGGTTGGAGGATTTGAGCGATAGGGAGAGGCTGAACACGCTGGGGCTGTTTTCCCTGGAGCATCGGAGGCTGAGGGGTGACCTTATAGAGGTTTACAAAATTATGAGGGGCATGGTTCGGGTAAATAGGCAAAGTCTTTTCCCTGGGGTCGGGGAGTCCAGAACTAGAGGGCATAGGTTTAGAGTGAGAGGGGAAAGATATAAAAGAGACCTAAGGGGCAACATTTTCACATAGAGAGTGATACGTGTATGGAGTGAGCTGCTAGAGGAAGTGGAGGAGGCTGGTCCAATTGCAACATTTAAGAGGCATTTAGATGGGTATATGAATAGGAAGGGTTTGGAGGGATATGGGGCGGGTGCGGGCAGGTGAGATTGGGTTGGGATATCTGGTCGGCATGGACGGGTTGGACCGAAGGGTCTGTTTCCATTCCGTACATCTCTATGACTCTATAACTCATAACAATATGATAATAGAAATGTTATTTAAAATCTAAATGATTGAAGACAAAATGTAGCAATACACAGATAATGACAGTTAGTTCACTGTTTGGAAATTGAAAAATGCAGGAAAAGTTCCACTAAAATACTTTAAATGAGGGGTGGGCGGGGGGGGGGGGGAGATGGGGTACCTGAAAAGTTATGAGCCCCAAATCTTCTGATTGAAAGATAACTGTTGCAGTTAATTACCCTGACAGTGGTGCTACTGGATCTCTTGCCTCTCAGTCGTCCCAATTAACCAATTATTTCGGAATTTCCAGAAAATATGAACTTCCATTAGGTCATTACCCTGCATCTGGAACCTTCCTAAAAAAAAACCTAACTCCAAGTTGGAAACTTTGGAGGGTTTCAACAGACTTGTCAGAATATTTTCTCTGAAAAGCTCTCAGTCACACAGCATGGAAACAGACCCTTCTGTCCAACTCGTCCACATCAATCAAGTTTCCCAAACTAAACTAGTCCCATTTGCCTGAATTTGGCTCATATCCCTTTAAGCCTTTCCTATTCATATATCTGTCCAAATGTCATTTAAATGTCATAAGTGTACCACTTGCTCTGGCATTTTATTCCACATATGAAGCACCCTCTCTGTGAAAACGTTGCCCCGCAGGTCCCTTTCAAATCTTTCTCCTCTCACCTTAAAAATATGTCCTGCTAGGGAAAAGACCTTTGCTATCTATACCCCTCATGATTTTGTAAACCTCTATAAGGTAATCCCTCAGTCTCTTATAATACTGTGAAAAAAGACCCAGCCTATCCAGCCTTTCCTTATAACTCAAATTCCCTTCAGTCCCAGCACATCCTTGTAAATCTTTTCTGCACCTTTCCAATTTAATAACATCCTTCCTACAGCAGGGTGACTGGTGATTACAACCTGCAGCAATCTCTGGAATAACTGTAAAATTGAGCATGCACCCCTTGCAAACCTCACCCAAACTAGACACCTCCTTTGAGATATTCCCTGCCCAACCTGCTTAGCTATCACCCCAACTAACTCCTTACTGACCTATCTGCCCTCACCAATTATCTTTACTCTGTAGCTTCTCAAAATGCTTTTGGGACCTTTAAACCCCAGAATATAGAAGTAATTACCATTAAAAGGGGCATAGTTTGGCCTCCAAAGCTGCTGTGCTGCAAGATTCTCAGGTTACTCCATATTTCCAGATGGCCATTTGTGGACCATTCGGCAGGATAAGTGGAAAGGAGGGCAGCGCAGTCCAATGGTGAAGAGGAAAAAAGGAACAGGAATTCATCCCTTCAAGACTGCTCCGCCATTTACTACAATTATGGCTGATCAAACATTTCAATGCCTTTAATTCAAACTATCTCCATAACCCATTACCACCTCTCAGAAGATTTGGCCTATCATAGTAAATGTAGGCATGCCTCCTTTTTCTGCAAATTATCCCACTAAAATTCACAGCTGCTTCTTATCAGTTAACCACTTTTTTTATTTATAACAATTTCCAATTTCAGGACAGTCTAATTATTTCATATGGAGCATTGCTGTGACACTGACTCAAATACAGTTACTTACTGGTTTTCTAACCTAACAATAGAATATGTTTATGTCAAACATATCTGTGAATGCATGCTGAACCAGCAAGAATCACGTAAGCATATAATCCTCAAACATGATTAATAGAAAATGGTTTGTACAAGTCACAGGAAAGCCACTTACTTGGGAAAAAAAAATTCAAACTTTTGTGTTATATGACTGTGAAACATATGTTGCTTAAAAAAATACTGAGACTTCAAGAAATCAATCACATCTGTTTTGTAACTGGTAACAAAACTAAAACTGTAAAAACAGCAATCAAACATTGAAATCTTGTGTGTTTGCCTATCATCTGAGACAACCAGCTGCTTACCTGAATGTCAGCCAGGAGCTCCTGCTTGCGTTTGCGGATACTTTCTAGCTCTATCTCCTCCTCTGGAGTCAGGTCTGCGGGCACTGTAAATAAAGACATGAGCACAATTAGCTAGCGAGATCAAGACTGTAAGCACAATTGTTGGTCGGACGCTCAGCTGTCTGACCTTCAAAGTCACCTGACCTATGTTTAAACAAGTCAAGAGCTCCGTCGTATGCTCCATGCCTTTCATTTCTCTCTGCCCAAACTGATTTTTAATGATTAAAAACTGCCTGAAGCAAATGCCTTGGAATAAAGGAAGAGACTTCCTCTCATTTAGATAATGCATGCATGCTCATGTGTGCTGAACTCTATCCTAATATATAACATGCCCAACTCAAATGCTTAAGCCACTGTCAAGTAAGCAGGTTATGAAGATTTCAATTCAATTCAGGTAAATATACAACTTGACACTGTATAAATATTATTTCACATATAGTACCACCTGTCAAACACTACAAATTAAGCAACAGGGTATAAAAGATTATAATACAGCAAAATTTAAGCTGTATTATTGCAACATTGATAAATAAAATGCTGAACACATGGTGCTGTGTATAGGTCTGAAAAGGTTAATACTGGATTAAGTGAAGTAAGCACCACCCATTGTGATGACATCATTAGGACTTGATTCGAGTAAAGACGGAGTTTTCAAGGAGACAAATCTGGGGATAGTGGGCTCCTAACAGTCTCTGACGTAACTTTAGTCATAGTCATATAACCTATAAATAATGGCAGTGTTGAGATAAGGATGTGGGCATCACTGGCTAGACCAGCATGTTTTTGACTCTAATTGTCCTTGAGAAGATGGTATAGTGAGTTGCTTTCTTGAGCTGCTGCTGTCCGTGTGGCATACTGTTACTCAACAAGACGCTCCTGGTTAGACCAGAAACACTGATATCTTAATCTACACTAGACAACCTTAGATTTGAAGGAACCAAGGAACAATACATGGTCTGGTATCCTGGACTTATTGATTTATTAATTCAAGATCAATAATGGCAGAAAAAGGTTTGTCAATTGACATGAAAATATATAAAATTAAGATTCTGTGGAATTTCTGCTTCAGGTAGCGTATAAAAATATATGACAACATCATTGGAATGGCTGGCAGTGGTGGAGTACAACATATCAAATGTCAAAATAATGTAGAGTTCAACAGCTCACAATAAATTGAACATTTCACTGGAGACTGCAAATTCTAGGGATTTTTTTCATTCAGGTGAAAGACCATTGCAACTAACGAATGGCATTTCGAGAGAAATAAATGGCCAGTCCTGCATTGCCTGAGCTTTCACAAAGCTTTTCATTCATGCAACAGAATATTCAAATACAATGCAAGAAAACAGCTCTTACATCTGTGTCAAATTCACAATGAATGTTTCAGGGAATTCTGTATGAATGAAAGGTTACCGATAGCTTTTGGGAAAGTATTATGGGAAATTAGATCTTTTAATGCCATCAGCAAGTGTTGGTGATGCTCTAAATGAAGACTCAGGTGAGATACTCAATCTTCGAGGAGAAAGTGAGGGCTGCAGATGCTGGAGATCAGAGCTGAAAATGTGTTGCTGGAAAAGCGCAGCAGGTCAGGCAGCATCCAAGGAACAGGAGAATCGATGTTTCGGGCATAAGCCCTTCTTCAGGAAGAAGGGCTTATGCCCGAAACGTCGATTCTCCTGTTCCTTGGATGCTGCCTGACCTGCTGCAGAGATACTCAATCTGTTGATTCCTCAATCTACCTCCTCCCCACCTTCTAAATATGCTTTCCTATTCAGTCATTTTGAGTATTATCTTGTCAACCTGTTCAGAGATATTATCACATACCTCGGGAGAAGGTGAGACGTGAACGTGGCCTCTTGGCTCAGAGGTAGGAATACTACACATTGTGCTACTAAAGTCCTCAGTGATTTCAGAGAGTTCTGAGAGACTACAAAACACCTGAATCGACCTTTCAATTCTGGAAAAGTAACCCACTGTTGAGGAGAGACTTAGCTCAGCAGAATATTTGCTAGCTCAGCTCTCATCGCTGCATTCTAGCATTACAAAGGCCTGCCTTCCTGTCCATTTTCAAATATGTGCCAAGAGGACATATCTCAACCTCAACCTAAATTCATTCTCCATCAGCAAGTTGAGAACTACCAAGTAGTCTGCTCCCACTTTCAGCAGGTCATTCAGTGAACGAAAGCATCTCTATTACACTAGAAAATGCTTCATTCAGGAGAATGCTGATCTGTAACAAAAAACTGGGATTTATATATCACCATTCACATCCTTAGAAGGTTCAAAGTATTTCACAGCTAACAAAACTTTTTTTTTTAAATTCTTGCAGCATTGGAGAGAGGGTCACTGAATATACTTAAAGAAGTATTCATAGAATCATAAAAGCCCTACAATGGTGGAAGCAGGCCATTAGGCCCATTTAATCCAGACCGACCCTCTGAACAGCATCTCACCCAGACCCAGCCCTACCCTATCCCTGTAACCCTGAATCACCCATGGCTAACCCACCTAGCCTGCACATCCCTGGACACTATGGGCAATTTAGCATGTCCAATCCACCTAACTTGCATATTTTTGGACTGTGGGAGGAAACCAGAAACATTGGGGAATATGCAACGCCACACAGACAGTAACCTGAGGGTGCAATTAAACCCAGGTCCCTGGCGCTGTGAAACAACAGTTCTCACCACTGAGGCACTATGCTGCCTTAGATTGACAGTAATAACTCAGACAATTGTAGAATTGTAGAGTTGATGCTGCGATGAGATCATCCAAGGTCTTGTTGAATGGCTGAATAGGTTTGAGCAGCTAGATTGCCTACCCTTGCTCTTAACTCTCATGCTCATATGAAATCATGCTGTTTCATTCTTTCAGCCAGTAGTTTTGTTTTTTAAAGTTGCCATTCTCTACAGAGGCTATAACAATGGATCCCAAAATCAAAAAAAGACCCTATAAAGTGTCTGCAGCCCCAAGACAAAAAAAAACTTCATATAAAGTGATAGGACTGCACAATCCAAAGTGGTGCAAGCAATCTTCATATGCCTCACACCAGCTTCCTGAAGCAACTGCTCTGATTGGAATGCAGTCACTGAAGGAGACTCCCAGAACAACAACTGAGATACTTTAGGGATTTCCTCAAAGCATCCCTAAAGAAATGAAACGTACATGCTGCCTCTTGGTGTTCCCAACTTGTGGCCTAAAAATTGGAGAAAGCTTTATCTCAGGAGGAACTAAAGACATTGACTTCATGGGGAACATGCAGAAGCAAAGTCAAAGGATTGGGGCGACAGCACAAACCCCCAAATGAGTCATCCACCCAACCTTTCTGCATCACCTGCCCCATGTGTTGCACAGTCTACATTGGACTTACATGCTCTCTCAGAATACATCAAACTGGAATGGGAGCAGGTCATGCTTAATTCTGAGAGACTTCTGAAGAAGAATACATACTTTGCCAAAAGGAGGCAGCGGCTAAAATTAAGCATATTTCTAGGGATATTTTTGCACTGGACTGTTCCTAAGATTTTTCAATGTGTCAACAATCAGGTCACATAGCAAACCATATTAAAACTAAATGGTGGCATTTGTTTCATTCAATAAAAGTCTTATTTTTCATCTTGAACTCTCAATACAGCTTTCAGAAAGGCAGCATGTGTAATAAAATTATTGTATTTCCAAATTGAACTTTATATACACTACATGTACAATGCAGGTGATCCACTAGACCTTCACCAAATAGAAAGCAATAAGTCAACTCCATTCAAGCTCTTTTATAATGAATTTCTCCATTTCTTGGCAATATTATGAGTTTCTCTTTAATCTTTAGCTTCAGTGATTATATCATATACAATAGAAGCAATTAACATCAAAGTGAGGAAAACACATTATAAACCTTTGATAGTGCATACTTGAATACGACTAAAAAAAACATTTAGTTAAAGATTTTCATCTTGCACTCATCAGCATAATTCACATCAATACCAACATAAAAGAGAAAACAACATTTGTACAGGATGAAAAGACAGTGATGATTGGTTGGCAAGGAGACTCTGATTGGTAGAAGTGTTACCATAGAGAATGGGTCTGTTAATGAATGACAATTAACTGCCATGCTTCGTTTAAATTTTAATCTAGGCAGGTTGGCTCTGATTGGCCAAGGCATTGTTCTGAGGAAATAACCAAAAAATGATCATCATATGCTTTGTCAGTTTAATTCTTCACACAAAGGATTAGTTTGTAAATGTTGCTCATAGAATCGCATCTAAAATTGGGCAATGTATTTTACTTTAAATAGATTTATAAGTACGATCAGTGCCTTGTTTTCTGTAAATAGTCATGCTTGACACAGTCTACTAGTCTTCAGGATATACAACACACATACGTCAATATCACACTGGCATGGAAATTCATATACCACATTACTCATTTGTGTAATCAGCAGAACATCCCAAAGACTGGATTTAGTTCATAACTATTGTCAATTATATTGCCACCATGTTTTCTGCATATGGCAAAACACTGAGTGAAAATAGTCCTTACTTCTCCCTCCATTCACATGATCCTCTTTAGGTATTCATCAAATTACTTCTTTTTTCCATAAGTAATTTATCAATAGCTGTCATAATTTTGAACACTTCAAACAGATCTTTGAACTTTTGTATTCTGACTAGAAGACCCCTCGCATATTTGGTTAATTAAAACCAAATGTTTTAATTCCCAACGTTTTGCTAGTTATTCTGCTTACAATCCACAGATTTCATAGCCTTACTAAATTATAGCATCCAACATTGGGTATAATTGTGGTCTAGACCAGCTAAAGTCGTTCTTGTATAACATCTTATCAAATTCAAACATCCCAAACACTATGCACAAGAAATTACTTTTAAATGCACTAACTTATCATGCAGATTAACGCAAAAGCTATTCTGCATGAGCAATAGTCCATAAACAGCAATAAGATGAATCACTGATTTTTGTTTGAGGGAGAAATGTCTGATGGGACATAAGGAATATGATTTGCCACGAATGACTATTTGAGCAATGGCGGAAGTCAGAACCTTCAATTAATCTCTACCTGAAGTGAGGGATCCTCAACAATAGACACAACCTTACCAGTGCATAAAACAATCAGCCTAGATTATGAAAACAAATTGAATTCCAACATCAATATTCCAATCCAGAAATCAGTGCAACTAACCAAGTCAAGTTAAAACACATTAGTTATTTTAAGCTATTCTGGCAGACGTAATACAGATTCTCTTCTTTCTGTCACATCCAGAATTGTAATTCTCAATTGGACAAGCCATTAATTCAAATTTAGAGACATAGATTATGAGCCAGTGGAATGTTAAGATATATTTTGAGCTTGACAGTGCACATTCTGGACTAGAATATTCTGCCCTTTAGAACCCTATTTTAATAGCTCAGTCTCAGAAATATGATATCCAGATGACTTATCCATCGTGGTCATATATGCACATTTTGAGCATAGCAGGTTTAGTTAAGGTTCATCATTCAAAATACAGTATATCCATTACATAGTTCTACACAAAGATCTCTGCACTAATTTAAGTTTCTAAGAATACCATCAGGGTTTCTCAGTTACCGGCATATCAATTGCCTGAAAGAAATTCAAAACTATTTGTGCATGATAAGCAAGTAAAATTATTGCATAGAGTAGCATAGGAGTTTGAAAATTTAACTATATTGTACAGAAGTATGGGCCTGTGCCAGAATGTGGGAACATGTTGTTTTACATACTGTGCTCAAGAAACTGTCACAAGTTCTGGATTATAAATATGCCACCATCATACAGCCTCACAAGTAGAATCATGATCTACAGAGCAGAAAGCAAAAATGACCTTGAAGTTAGCCAGAACTTGCATTTATATGGCACCTTTAATGTAGCCAACTGTCACAAGTTGCTTCCATGGTGCCACCATAAAACAAGAAATGACTATATAACACTTAAATTTTAATACCTACACAGATGGATGCTAGATAGAAATTTCATTGATACTACAGTAACTAACATCCAAAACAGCAGTATGGAACATTTCAAATACTGTTGTCAGTTACATTCCAACGTGAAATGTAAAAAATGCTGACAGTGAAGTGCTCAAACCAGTATAAAATGGATTCTTTAGAAATCTTGGGTTAAATGGAGGGGGAAAAGATTAATTCCTAAATAATGAGTGACTGGCCTCCTCCCCCGGATGGATCAAACAGTAAACTTTTGTTGAATAAAAGCAGCTTTCTTCAGCTGTGGAATTTCACAGAGGATGCAGTTCTCTATTCTAATGGCTGGACACATCACTAGGTTTGCACACAATGCAGAGCTTGGCAGTAGCCTGGGAACTTCTGAAAGAATACAAATTTGGCTTTATGGTAGGAAACAGAAGGTGGTGGTGAAGGGTTGTTTTTCGCATGGGAGGCCTGTGACCAGCAGAGTTCCACAGGGATTGGTTCTGGGTCCACTTTTGTTCATCATTTATATAAATAATTTGGATGAGAGTATAGTAGACATGCTTAGTAAATTTGCAGATGACACCAAAATTGGTGGTATAGTAGATAGTGAAGAAGGAATCCAAGGTTACAAAGAGATCTTGATCAACTGGGTCAATGGACCAAAGAGTGGCAGATGGAGTTTAATTTGGATAAATGCAAAGTATTGCATTTTGGTTAAACAAACAAGGGCAGGACTTATACAATTAATAACAGGGCCCTGGATAGCATTGTACATCAGAAACACCTTGCATTGCTGGTACATAATTCTTTGAACTTGCCTTTACAATTAGAGAGGGTGGTTAAGAAGGCATTTAACATGGTTGCCTTCATTGCTCAGACCATTGAGTACAGGAATTGGGACGTCGTATTGAGGTTGTACAGTACATTGATGAGGCCTCTTCGAGAGTATTGTATGCTATTGTGATCACCCCCTCATAGGAAGGAGATTATTAAGTTGGACAGAGCTCAGAAAAAAATTACCAGAATGTTGCTGGGACTGAAGAATTCGGAGTATGAAAATAGGCTGGATAGGCTGGACGTTTTTTCACTGGAGTACAGGAGGTTGAGGGGTTTATAACATCATGATGGGCATAGATAAGGTGAACAGAAAGGGTCTTTTCCTTAGTTTGGGGAAGTTCAAAACTAGGGGATATACTATTCAGGTGAGAAGAGAATGTTTTAAAAAGGACATGAGGAGCAACTTTTTTTACACAGAGAGAGCTTTATGTGTGGGTTATGATCTGACAGAGGAAATGGTGAATGTAAGTTTAGTTAAATATTAAAACACATGTGGACAAGTACATGAATAAGAAAGATTGGGAGAGATATGGGCAAAATACAGGCAGGTGGGACTAATTTAGTTTGGGAACATGGTCGGCATGGACTAGTTGGACCAAAGGATCTGTGTCCATTCTGTATGACTCTATGACACTCATACCTCGAACATTCTAAGTTAAAATGGTTGTTCACTGCAAATCCAAGTGTAAAAATGCATCAATGTTTTATATTAAATTAATAAACATCAAAGGTCCTATCACATGTTGCACAACTAGCTTCAACACAGATAAGTCAAAGAGCTACCACTAGCCGAGGTTCAGCATCCACTTTAAAAGGACCCCTCATTGTTGTCAGAAACTGTACATATTTATTACAAAGAGAAATTAGAGTATATAAAACCAAGCAATTATTTGATAACACAGAACTTAAACACTGCTAAAAAGGAACAAAATCAAAGAGCTTCATCTTGCACTAATCAGGATTGAAACACAAGAAAACCAACTTCAGAAAATGCGGAACAATTCATACAGCATAAGAAGATTGTGCTGATTGGTTGGACTATGATTGGCTTGTAGATATAGCAGGAACTGTCAGCTACCTTTGCTAACTGAGTAAATTCAAACAAACAAGATAAATTTGAATGGACAGGCCACTGCTTTTCTGCAGCGCTTGGCTAGCTCGATAGCCCTTTCCTGTACGGAAATAATTACAGATTCTAGCATGTGCAAGACCAAACTGATAATGCCAGATTGGTTTCTGCTGTAATCCTTAGTGCAGTCAAGGTTACATAAAAAATGTTGCCCAATAATAGAATCACATCTAATGTTGGACATCATTTTCTGAATTTTGCTGGCATGACCTGATTGAGTACAGTCATTCTCCACAGACATATTGGTGAATACAGTCCACCAGTTGTTGGGATGTAGAACGCATAAATCTGGCATTACACTGAAACTTGTATTCCATATTATACATTCATGATTGGCAAAATGTTACTTTCGCATGACAGTATATTTTTAGTACAATATACCACACATGTATCCTGCAAGTTAGCTACAAGACAGCTAGCTTCACCTGTTGCTCAAATTTGTGAGGCATCTTCCCCCTCCAAAGAAATCTAAGGTAGACTAGATACTTTTAGGGTCACATGTAGTGGCCTTAGATTGCTTTATGAGTTTGCACAATATAAAGCAAACTATGATTTTATTAGGCTAATCATTGTCTCCAGGATAATTTTGATAATCACAATCTTAGCATCAAGCACATGGTATGTAGATGATCAAGGCCCTATTTATGAGGGTGCCAATGAGGCTAATCTTGTAACATAAGAAAATTTCAATAGGTTTTGGTCACTTAACACTGGTTGTGGTGGCCAGTAATACAGAATCCATTGATAGACTTCTCAGTTAGCACATTGAAGGCAGCTGGTTTGACTGCTCCATTTCAAAAGTGAATCTGATCACATCATGAGGCCTAATAAAGCATCTCAGAAAATTCTTAGACATAGCTGCTGCACATATATTAAATACATCATCTATGAATCGAAAGATTTTTCAAAATTAATTCCAAGGATTTTGGGTATTGCTCGAAGCTCAACATTTATTGCCTGTCCCTAACTGTCCTGGAAAAGGTGGTGGTGAGTTAGCTTCTTGAACTGCTGCTTTCCTGTATTAGAGGGATACCCATAGTGCTGTTAAGTATGCAACAGAGAGCAGGCTAGTAGTTATTCCATTGAAGTCATGGAAACTAATGAAGATATTGCTGTAATCTAGGGCGACAAGGATATAATGGCAATATATATTGATTTTGGGTAGGATGCAGTCTTGATGAAAGTAAACTCAATATCATGAGTTGCTAAGTTCATGAACTCCATGAAAGCAGATTCAGACACTGCTGATACATCTAAATTGGCATGACATAGAGACCGAGTACAAACTTGGATGACTTCCTGGAGTGTACATTGCTGAATGGGCTACCAATGCTGAGAGAACTGTTACTGACATGCAGGTATTGTATGGTTTAAAGTGAAAGAATCCTTCACGCAGTAAGCAGGAAACAGACTTAAAACTGGTTCCAACAGTTCACTTAACCATTTTGCTAATTCATGTTGTGCAGAACCAGACACAGATAAAACAAGATATAAACGACATAGTTTTTGCATGTCTTGGGAAGTTAATACATGTATGGATGCAGAACGCTTTAAGGACAAATCCTATCAATAACATCAGGCTGATCACCAATACTATGCAAGTCAACACAAGCCCCTGCAACTTATTACTTATATAAAAGCAAAATACTATTGGTGCTGGAAATTTGAAATAGAAGAAAATGCTGGAAGTATGATTTGAACTCTTCCTTATATGTAAGAATGGGACAAAACATGGATTTTAGCTTTTTGTGTTGCTGCAACGGGGTACTAAGATGCCAATTCGGTAATATCCAAATATAAATCACCTCAATGACATTTTACAATCTTGTTGGTCTAGCTCATGGCCCAAATAACTTTAGTACAGAGTTAAATAAAGCTATGGGATCATTGCTGTTTTCGGCTCAAATTAAATTCCAAAATTCTGCAGAAAAACAACTATTGATTCAACACTACCATGTCAGGACAGAGCCATAAATAGATGATGAAATGAATGAGTATTTCCAACCAACATATTGTAAGAACAACAACTTCTATATTGTGAATTGAGTATCTACACAGTCAACTTCTTTAATATTCACATGAGACTGGGGACAAGAGTATGTTTATCTATTGTACACGTCCTGTCTGCGACTTTGGATATTGTATAAACTGTCTGTTGCAATACAAGCAGAAAGAGAAGTTTATCTGGACCTGTGCACCAAACTTAACACTTCTGTATAAAATTCTCAAAAGAAATGTTCATGTTTTAGGGCCTGAAGTACAATTCCAGAGAAAGGCCTTGCCGTTTTCGACACCAATTTAAACTAGCTTTCTAAATTAAAATTCACATAATTGCTATATTTGGCTCTTCTGAAAAAGCAACCCATGAATAATTAGCTACTTAATTCAGGTCACTGCTAATATCAGATTTACTATTACTAACAAGTCAGTACAAATGTCAACTGGGTGGTTAACTACAGTACATATCTGGCACTTTTTTTCTGTAGGAATTTTAAAAAGTACCAGATTTAAGCTGACATAATCAAGAATCATTTCTTTTGGGTTTATAGGTGCAAAAAAATCCCTAATCTTATCAGTACATTTTTCCATTCCTATCAAAATCAACACCAGAACTATCATCTTACACTGCTCTTTTTCTTTCTGTTTCATGTTGACATTTAATCCAATACTGCACAATGTTACATTTATTCTGATTAATCATGTGAACATTTGCTACCCTTAAGCAAAATGAAAGGAATTTACCAAAACATTTTTTTGGAAAAGTCCCAGATAATTAAGCTGTTGGAAATGGATGCAAAGTTAATCAAGTATAATTTTACATTCAACATGTAGCACTATTTAAAATAAATGCCTTCTTATTTACTGCAAATGTTATTTTCTCCCACCACCACAACAGTAAATTATTACACAGCAAATTGCCAAAAGAAGGAACAGGAAAAATAGAAGAATGACAAGGTTTTGTTCAGATAGAACCTGTTCAACTTCCAGGAAAAGAGAATTTATTTTGAATGCACTACAAAGCCATTATAAAAATAAAAATAATAGTACAGTTATATAAATATCACAAATTAAAATTCTACAAGTCACTCCAGTGTATTTTTTTGCTAAAATACATTTGAAAGCAATTGGTAGGTTAATCAATAAACATAACTGCTGCTAAAATTCATCTATCAAACCAAATCCAATTGGAGATTTGTACTATATTACAGTACGTGCCCTGAAATTTGTAACACTTCACCAACTCTGTTGAAAATGGAGGATTTCTCTCAATGTAGCCTGAGGTTCTTTTATATGTATCCTGTTCCAAGGACTGTCCTGCTTGGTAATATGGTGAGTCTAATAGGTCCAAGGTACTGAACACTGTCGCCAACTGTTGAGAAGCAGATGGCTTGATCCCAACAGACACATGCTGAAACAGCATATATTACACGAGGGATTTCATTATGCTTTTCAGTAGGGCACATTTTCTGAAAGAATGGAATGCCGTTAATACACAATTGGGTTATTATCCAAGAATCAAAGTCATGGTGTTAGAGTAGGCGGTGAAATTCTTTGGCCCTCATGTCCTAAATAACCCACGCTACAGTACAACAAAATTTCAATCTGTACTGCAAATGCAAAATCACCTAACATTTGCTGAAAAGAATTATTTTCGATTTTAGTCGAAATACTATACAGACAGAATGATAATGACAGACATTATAGAACTGCTCTACCTACAGTATATAAAACAAAAGGGAAGGATACAATCCACTAATCAAATAAAAATGCTCAAATGTAATAAATAATTGCAGATACCAGAAATGTAACATGGCTCAAAGGTTCTCAATCATAATCTTTGATGTAATTCCATTCGAGTTATTTCTTCTCAAGGCCATTACAAATGAAATACTGAATAAAGATCTGATGACAATGACAATAAGTGCTGAATATGTATGCAATAAATCTTGATATAAAGCATGTACAGCACTGAAATCACAATAATAATGTGCAGGATGCCAATATCAATGCGTATTTTCAAATTAAGGAAAGATTCTAAATAAATAATTTCGTAAATCTAGAAATAGTGCTTACATTTCATACAACATAAATACTGTACCTGGTTATATTTGTGCAGATCTCTGACAGCACTTCTACCCACTAGCTGACAGTCTTCAGTGTACACAGCAACATCATTACAAACGATTGGATTTTTGAGACAGTAGACAAATCCCCAAGACTAACATAAATTTTCAACAAAATATAATCACGAATATCTTGTTCTACGTGCTAATCAGAACGGAAGGCATTTCATCAAAACGTTATTCTGCCAAATACCGTCTTCACCTCTATTACAGTTGCTTTTGTAATCCTAGTGTTGTTCTTCTTAGGTCCACAGGCAAATCCTTGGACAGTGCCGTGAAGACCAGTAAATGCCGTCAGTAAACCCTTAATCGGAATTATCAAATGGAAATGATGCGCCAGTAACCTGAATACAAAGCTTTCCAGCTAAGTCCCTGTTCAGGAGGCTGCAAAAGGTGCTGATACCGCACTCTCAGTGTTTCCCCAGTGATGCAGCTGTGACACTAGTGAATGTGCGGAGTTCTCTTTCTCTGCTGGATGCATGAGACTAGGCTCCACCCTTGCCGATGCTAAACACAGCTCTGCTTAAAACCAGCTCTCAAACTCTGATCGGATTCTCCAAGGACACATTACAGACCACGCATTGCAACGCATTTATAGCACATGCAGTTAACTCCGTAGTGTCTAATCCGTTCAATAGTGCGCCCTATGAAATCGATGCCCACCGATTAGTTTTTCATAAATGCTGACTCGTTATTTTGTTGGAACTAAGGATTGAAGAGGAAAATAATCAACTACCATAATATATAAACTCAAGTTATGTTGTAATTTGTTATTTTTCAAAAGAATGTATAGCAATTTTAAAACTTTGTGATTAAAAAATTGCCATCTCCAGGAAATATATTGCACAAGGTACATTCGGACCAGAACCTATTGCATTATGTTCCCACAGGTCATTGTGCAAGTCACTTCCACCATGATGCAGCATTCAGCCAGTTCCTTAGCTTCATTTCTGATCAGTACTGACTCTGAGATATATGGATACAACTTACAAAATAATAATTCATTTGGGTCCTTGTCATAATTGTCTTTAGCATCCTTCATATCATCAATCCCATTTTTATTTGAAGGCCCCAGCTTTGTCCCAAAAGCAAGACTTTTGAGTTGAAATTCTTTCGGGGGATTTCATGTTGCTAACTACAGTCCTGTTTGCAATTCTCAGAGTGTTGCATTCTCATTGTGAACAACTTCCCAGCATCCATCACTATGATTCGGCCAGTGCCAGTGTCTTTCTGATATTTATTTGAGAGACAGAGTATGATAATGCGCTCTTGGACTCACCTTGAGCAAACCATACATGTAAGTCTAATAGGAAGAACAGGCAGGACCAGGTTAATGAACATGGTAGAGCTTGTGAAGTGCAATTATTTTAACGCAAGGAGTATAGTGAGGCTGAGGAGCTTAGAGCCTGGATTAGTAAGTGGAAGTACAATGCTGTAGGTATTACCACAAACGTGTTCGGAAAAGGGCAACTCAGCGTTCCAAGGTTTACATGTTTCAGGCATGATAGACAGGGATGTAAAAGGGATGGGGGACTCGCATTACTGATTAAGAAGATGTCACAACTGAATTAAATGAGGCCATCTTGGAGTGCTCATCCAGCAAAGCCATATGAGTAGAATAATCAGGAATAAGTAAGGTGTAATCACTATGATGGTGTGATAGTGTAGGCCTCCCGATAGTCAGTGGGAGACAGAGGAACAGATAAGTAATCAGATCCTGAAAAGATATAAAAACCACAGGGTTACTGTAGTGGGTGAATTTAACTTCAATATTGATTGGGGCTTCCTTACTACCGGGGTTTCAATGGGACAGAATGTGTTAAGTGCATCCAGGAAGCCTTCTTGAAACAATATGTACACATTTCAGGAAACAACAAAATGCTGGAGATCACAGAGAGTCAGACAGCATCCATGGACAGACAGCAAGCTAACATTTCAAGTCTAGCCAACTCTTCACCAGAGCTGAAGTGAAGTGTGGAGGGGACAGCATTTACAATATTTCACAAATGCTGTCCCTCCACACTTCACACCAGCTCTGATGAAGAATCAGTTAGACTTGAAATGTTAGCTTGCTTTCTGTCCATAGATGCTGTCAGACTGGCTGTGATCTCCAGCATTTGTGTTCAGTACAGATTCAAGCATCTGCAGCAATTTGTTCCTACATGTAAACAGTCCAAATAGGGAAGGAACCATGCTAGACCTCGAACTGGGATATGATCCTGGCAAGGTGATCAAGTTCCATTGGGGGAGCATTTTGAGAACAATGATCATAATTCTGTAAGTTTAAGTAAGGAAAAGACTGGTCCTCTGGTGAAAATGCTAAATTATGAAGAAGTTAATTCCAATAGCATTCAGCAGGAACTTGAGAAACTAGGTTGGGGGTGGCTGTTTGACAGTAAATCCACATCCAACATATGGTTTCGTTTAAAGGCCAGTTCATCAGAGTTCAGGACAAACATGTTCCTATAAGAATGGCAAGAATCAGGAACCCTGGTGACAAGAGATATTGAAAGGTTAGTTAAAAAGGGAAAGGAAGCATATGTAAAGGTTTCGGAAACTGAAATCAGATTAGACCCATGAAGAATATAAATGAAGCAGGAAAGAATTTAAACAAGGAATTGTGAAGGCTGAAAGGGGCCATGAAATGTCCTTGGTGAGTAGGATTAAGGAGAAACCCAAGGTATTTTATACTTATATTAGGACCCAGAGGATAGCTAGGAAATAGGTAGGTCCATTCAAGGATGTGCCAATATTAAGAAAGGGGTGGTGTTGGGTGTTTTGAGAAATATTAAGGTAGATAAGTCCCCAGAACTTGATGGGATTTAGCCAAGGGAGGAGATTGCTGGGGCTTTGACAGAGAACTTTATATATTCTTTAGCCACAGGTGAGGTCCCAGAAGACTGGAGAATAGCCAATATTGTTCCTTAATTTAAGAAGGACAACAGAAATAATCCAGGACATTAAAGCCCATAATCCTTATATCAGTGGCAGGGAAATTACTAGAGAAGATTCTTAAGGACAGGATTTACTCTGATTTGGAAAACAATAGACTTATTAATGATAGCATGGCTGGGGAGGTCTTATCTTAAGTTTGAGTGAATTATTTTGAGGAAATTATGAAGATGATTGAGGAGGGTAGGAAATGGATGCAGTCTACAATGGGCTTCAGAAAAGCATTAGACAAGGTGCTTCATGGTAGGCTGGTCCAGAAGATTAAGTCACATGCGATCCACAGTGAGTTCATAAGCTGGATACAAAACTGGCTTGGTCAAAGAAGACTGAGCATAGTTGTGGAAAGATATTTTTCTGACTGAAGGTCCGTTACAAGTGGTGTTCTGCAAGGATCAGTGTTAGGACCTCTGTTGTTTGTTGATTATATGAAAATGATTTGGATGAAAACGTAATTGGTCTGATTACGACACAAAAATGGGTTGAGTTGTGGGTCTTGAGGAGGTTTGTCAAAGGATACAGCAGAATATAGATCAGTTGGGAAATTGGCCAGAGAAATGGCAGATGGAGTTTAATCCAGATAAGTATAAGTTGACACATTTTTGGAGGTCAAATGCATGAGGAAAGTATACAACAAATGACAGGACCCTTAGGAATACAGATACACAGAGGGATCTCGGGGACCAAATCCAAAGCTCCCTGAAAGTGGTACCACAAGTGGATAAAGCAGTAAAGAAAGCGTATGGCATGCCTGTCTTCATCGGTCAGGGAACTGAGTGTAAAAGTTGGCAAGTCATGCTGCAGCTGTATACAACTTTGGTAAGGCCACATTTGAAGTATTGTGTGTACTTCTGATCACCACAGTATAGGAAGGATGTAGAGGCTTTGGAGAAGGTGCATAAGAGGCTTACCAGGATGTTTCTTGGACTGGAGTGTATTATCTTACAGGAAGAGATGGGATAAACTTGGATTGTTTTCACTAGAGCATCTGAGGCTGACAGAATGGTACAAAGTTATGAGAGGTAATGGATATGGTAGATAGTCAGAGTCTTTTACCCAGGTTTGAAATGTTCATACTAGTTGGCAGAGATTTAAAGTGAGAGGGGGAAAGTTTAATGGAGATGTGTGAAGCAAGTTATTTTTAAAAAGAGGGTTGTAGGTGCCTGGAACACACTGCCAGGGAAGGTAGTAGCAGATACCATAGCAATGTTTAAAAAGCATTTAGACAAACACATGAACAGGCAGGGAATAAAGTGGTATGGACCATGTGCAGACAGTTGGGATTAGGTTAGATTGGCACCATGGTTAGTACAGACATGGTGGAACAAAGGGCCTGTTCCTGTCCTGTACCTGTCCTGTACTGTTCTTTGATTTACTCATTGGGTGTAGTGTGCGCAACTAGTGCAGAACTCCATCATTAATATTCTGCTATTGCCATTTTGATTGGTACCTTCAAATGGGCAGTCAAGACTCCACGAGAAGCAGTTCAGATACAACGGTCAGAAGGGGATCCTATGGCATCTCTGGACACTCAACACAGTACGATGTCGGGACAAGTCGAGGCGTCTCCACAAACAGGATGGATAGGATTATTCTTGCATTTCCAAATTGGCTTAATTAATGTCTAATCTCCACAGTCCTTCCCTGACTTCAATAACCTGGACAGACACTAATCTGCAGAGGAGCCAAAAGAGTTTGTGGCTTCACTATTTACAAGTGCCCTTTAATTACCTGGATGCATCTATTTAGAGGAATGGCCATACAGTAACAGGTTAAAATGAACAGCTAAACATCACAAGCAATCAGTGCCACAGGAGGTTCACTGGAATAATTTAAATGTTGAGCACTGATTAGACTACTGATGGAATTGGCTTGAGCAAAAAGCAATGCTGACAGGTCAAGGGAACTAAATTAAAATGCGCAGTTGAAGCTGAAGCAGTGAATATATCTGTGCTGATGTTAATTAAATTCTCTCATTGGCAAGGCCAGAACTGTCTTCGACCAAATAGCCTCCCTTCCACACTGAAATTTCCGAGTCTATTTCAGTACAGTTTACCTTTTGATGTCAGTGTCAGTCATAACAAAACAAAAGCATTTTAAAGATAATAATATATTTTATTGGTAACATTTGCAACAAGAAAATCCACTGTGACTCAACAATAAACTCCAATGCATGTCCTTTAGTTACACAAACAGAAATATGAAAATACACCTGGCAGTTCACGATCTCAATACTGCTTCTAGTGATCTGGGCATCTGGAAGATTTCAAGGATTACATTAATGTCAGCACGAACACAGTTAGAATTGATCAGAGCAGGTTAAACTATCAACAAAGGACACAAGCAAATGAATTATTGCTGTATTCCATTTCTAGTAGCACATAACACGCAAGGTCAAGCCCTGATCTTCCCTTCTGCATGCATATTATCATAGAAATGAAATATCCTTGTGGAATAGCTACATCTGAGTCAATTAGGCATGATAATCCATACATCTGATTTTTCCTGAAAACATGCAGACACTGCATACCCTTGTTCAAGTCAGTACAAAGACATGAAATTTGTGTGAATATCTCATTATAATGAGTAAAAATTCACCCACTGTTACTAATGCTGTTAGTTGGATAGTACTAGGGTTTAAATCCAGCATTACTGACAGACATTACTTAAGGGTAACCAGTATTGATCAAAGAGGAAATCCATGACGACTGCTGACAATAAGGGAAAAGGAAACCTGGCTGCAAGAGTCCAAAGGAGGCACGGGGTTTTCAAATATTGTGCTGAAAGCTCTATGCCAGTCAGGGATAATTGGCAGATGACAGTTTCCCACACAGGGCAATAAGTCTGTGTTATATCTATGGAATACACTACAGCAAATTATCAAGGCTCCTTCAATAGCACCTTATAAACCTACAATCTTGGAGATGAAGGGCAGCAGATGAATGGAAACTCCTCTGCTTGCAAGAACTCCTCCAAGCCATCTATCATCCACACTTGGAATTATATTGCTCTTCCCTCACCATCGCTGGGCCAAAATTTTATAATTCATGATATTCAACATAGACAATAACTGTTCAAGGACATGGTTCACACCGCCGTACCAAGTATGCTATAGGAAGCAAATTAGAGATAGTGTATGCGTATAGGAGCTAGAGCATAGAATAATGTTGGCACTTCCTTCAGAGTATGAAGACTATCCTGTCCAAACTGGTGTGTGATCAGCTCCCTGAACACAACAGGGGTGCCTGTTAAGATGGAGTCTCTTTTAACTCCATGAATTTCAAATGCACTGTTCATATGACCTGAAGGGTCATCTCACTTTTTCATTCTGTTCTCATACATGCTTTAAGCAATGATGTATTCCATTCGAATGGCATCAACTCCATGAGGAATATACAGGGCAACAGCACGTTTGCTCTTAAGCTATTTACTCCACTAGTGCCCTTGTATTTGAACCGATAAAGCCAGGCTGCAGTCCGGACGTCAGTGCTCAAAGCTGTTCAAAGTCACTCAGCACCACAATCTGAGGTTTTCTCAATGGAGGCAAAGTAATCTTTCATTCCAAACCCATAGCTACTGGAGATAACCCTCTAGGAAAACAATTAGATAAATGCGTCAGGAAGTTGGCATTAATTAAGAATTCAACTTAATGCAAGTCTTCAGTGATGTTAACTAATGGGATCTCCACGGTGCTGGGGTTAGTATATTAGCATGGATAGTAGATTGGCTATCGAATAGAAAATACAGAGGAGGAATGAAGGAGCCGTTTTCAGGATGGCAACCTATTACTCGTGGACTGCCACAGGGATCAGTGCTGGAGCTATAATTATTTACAATACATATTAATGACTTGGATGTCCAAAGTGAATGTACCCTTTCCAAATTTGAGGATGACACAAAAAAAGTGGGAAGGCAATTGTTGAGGATGACACAAAGAGTCTTGATAGGGAAATGGATATGTTAAATGAATAGGCAAAAACTTGGCAGCTGTAATGTTATGTAGGATAAAGTAAGATTATGCACTTTGGCAGGAAGAATAGAGCAGTGGACTAGTGTTTAAATGGAGAAAGACTCCAAAAGGCTACAGCACAGCAGGACCTGGTGTGGTCATATATAAATCACAAAAAACCAGCATTCAAGTTCAGCAGGTAATCAGGAAAGCAAATGGACTAATGCTCGCCTTTACTTCAAAGGGAATGGAGTATAAAAATAGGGACCTCTTGCTTAAACTATACAAGTCAGGCAACACCTAGGACACTAAGGAAAGAGACACTATAATTGGAGACAGTTCAGAGAAGGGTCACCAGGCTGATTCTGGGTATGGTGGGAGTTTCTAATGAGGAGACATTGAGTAGATTAGATTCTTTCGAAGAATGAGAGAAAACTGTATTGAAACACATTTGATTATTAGGAGGTTTTCATGGCAGATTAGAGAGTATTTCCTGTTGAGTGAGAGTTTAGGACCAGAGGGCACAATGAGTAAGGAGTTGCCCATTTAAGACAGAGATGAGGAGGAATTTCTTCTCTCAGTGTCAAGTATATTCAAAATTGAGATGTAAAAGTTTCCGGTCAGTAAGGGAATCAAGGATTATATGGATAAGACAGGAAAGTAGAGTTGAAGATTATCATATTAGCCATGATCTCACTGAATGATGGAGTAGATTCGATTGGTCAAATGGCCTACTTCTGCTTCTTCATCATTTGACCACATGGTCTATCTTAAACTAAATGGAGTAATTTTGAGTTCAGATTTTTGTGTTGTCATCAATATTTGGAGTTAACCTTGGTGAAAGTGAAGCAATGCAAGCTGGTGTTGATAATAAGCATTATGATGTAAATGATTAAGGTTTGTTAAGAGTGTGAGATGGTTCAGGTGAAGTGCTCTTGGCAGAGCTGCTATACAAGAGCTCAGGCAGCGAATGCCCCAATGATCTAAACTGCTTTTGTCTTTCCTCTTTTGTTGTGCTGCTTTTCATTGGTTGGTGAGGGCAAGAGATGAATTTGTACTAACTTTCTGATAAACGAAACCGTGCCCTGGTAGATTGCTCTGTGACTTGGATACTTAAAGATAGTGAGAGGTTTCTGCATGCATCAGAAGTAACAAATAGTACAAGCATATTTTGATCTATGGAGTTAATAATGTATAGATCCTTGTACATGTAACTGTAGGAAAAAAATCTTACTTTTTAACTCTTTAGATATAAATAAATAAATCCAGTCAATTTTCTTCCTTTCTTAGAAAAATGTTGGATTATTTCTAATCATAAAGAAATCATACTAAAATAACGTTTCTGCAAAAAAACAATTTCAAGTTGCTTTGATTTTTAACTACTACACTATATTATGTATCTGTGCAAATAAAAAGGACAACTCAGACTCTAGGGGACACCCAAGAGTCAGCTGAAATTAAAAATGTAACTTCAGTCTCCTGATCAATAGTCCAAAGTTGTATCCAGCACTGTGCAGTATCATCGACCTGCTGTGTCAAACAGAATTTAACAAAGCCATCTTATTCTGTGTTCAATTTGCACTCTTTAACAAGACAGCACAGCTTACTGCAGAATCTGCAACAAAACAGATACATTTGGTTGTCGGTGTGATCCCACTACAGTATATGCAGACTTTTTAAAATTGATTCTATATCATAATTTGACTAATTAGAAAGGTGGTGTTTTGTTGAATATAAACTGAGGGGGCAGATTACAAACTTCAAAATCACAGTGAACACAAGATGACAGATGAACTGAACTTGACATAGATTAGGGCAGAGTCAACACAGTTTTGAATGACCTCAGAGGGTAGAAAGTGCTTTGGAGTAGTCAAGTTGGGAGATATCAATGGTCTGGATGAAAAATTCAGCAACCAATGAGCTAAGGCAGGGACTGAATGGGTGAATATTGAGAAATGGGAATGGGTTGTCTTTGTGATGGTATAGATATGTAGTTGGAAACTTATCTGAAGATTATTTTAGCGTCAGACCATTGCCAAAGAAATGGCTGGAGTTGGTGATTAAGGGAATGGAGTCTGTAGCAGGAACCATGAGCACTGGCTTCAGTTTTCCAGTTCAGCCAGAGAAAATTTCTAGTACATCCAAAGTTTGATGCCAATCAAGACAGCTAACAATATACCAATTTTACAAATTAGTAAGACATCATATTTTACATTATTAGTCTTAATTTGAGTTGTTGATCTCCACCGAACACTTCACCTTGATGCATTGTTAACCTTTAGGTTTATGTGAAAATTTCTATTTGAAGAGCTCCATTCGCATGCTCCCTTCCTTCAGTGCTTCATTTACTGACAAAAGTTCAGTCATTTACAGGAACAGATGACATTATAGGCAGTTCTTCTATAACCCAGTGTTTGCTTCTTGTGCAACCCAGCATTATAGAAAAATCGCACTTTAGAAACAGCGTTTAAAGTGTTGGCGCTGCAATCATGTTACAGCAAGTGCACGTTTTAAACGTCTGCGATTTAGAAACAGTGTCCTCAATTCGTCATTCACTTACAGGTGAGAAATATCAGATGACAGCTCTAACAGCAGTTGAAGGGGAAATAGGAATCAGGGCAAAATGTCTTAGGTACTTTTCACAGCTTCATGATCTTAAAAATCTATACGGATGAGGGGCACATTTAGTGCATCCATTTCCAAGTTGTTTAAATGAAGCCATGGTTCTACCCCATCTAGAACACTTCAGATAGTCTGCTGGAAAATTGTTGGGATGCAGCTACTTGAATCTGAAGCAAATTTTCTGGTCCTCAGTGCCACTTATGCTCCTGTATTATTAGTACAGTGACTGGAAACATTACCTTACATCACATGTTCAGGAAACAAAAATGGATTTATATTATTCAAAATGTGGCTTGTGAGGTAATTTCAGTACCAAGTGTGCAATGGGTAACGAACAGAAATTGCTGAATACATGGAATAATTTGTTTTCAAATAGAATTTGATTGCTTTTGTTTCTGAGGTGAGTGTTGTTCTACTTGTACTGAGACAACACAACCATTTCAAAAAATGTGCTATGGGTTTTCTGAAGCAGAGAGTCACAGCAACTGTCTACTGATATTAACCATCTATCACCTAAATATTGAAAAAGCATTTCAAAGTCCTGTTTTGGATACATTACAGTCTACAATTGTGAAAAATCATGGAGTTTTTGAAAAAAATCAAGTCCTGAAAAATGATGAAGCACTCCAACAATTCCCATGAATCATGCACTACTTAATCTGTCCAAGGTTTCTTTCTGCAGATCATTTTGTCCAGTACGTTTCACACTTGTAGTTTCAGTATCACTCCCCATTACTCACAAATCTAGATGAAAATTTTAGTTGCAATTTGAATTCCAACCAAAGTTAATTCATGTAAGTATTACTTCTCAGGTTGTTGAACTTTTTGACAAAAAACAAGCAGCAACATTTTTTTCTTCATGATTGTAAAGAAGCATAATACTGCACAAAAATCTTTGGCTCAGATCTTTGCACTGGAATCAGGAAAGTGGAGTGAATAGGCCCCCTGCCCTCAAAGGTGGGTCAGAGGTGACATGGGGGCTGCTGAGTAACCAACATGCCATCTCATGCTACTTCATTCCAACCAACCATCACTATTTTGCCTTACACCCTCCATGCCAATTAACCCAGTACCCACCAATGACAGGAGGCATGTTGAGAATGAGATGAAATAAAATCAAGCCCTGAATATCTGTCAAAGCCTTCATCATATTAGAAAATATCTGAGTTTGCCAACTATTTGCCTCATAGTTGGTTCCCACCTGAGTCTCTTTCCCGATCAGTGAAATTGGATGATTGGAAATGGGATGAGGACTACCATTGTTAAAGGAGAAAGCGAGGACTGCAGATGCTGGAGATCAGAGTCAAACATTGTGGCACTGGAAAAGCACAGCCGGTCACACATCCGAGAAGCAGGAGAGTCAACATTTCGAACATAAGCTCTTCAAAGGTCCACAAAATCTCCACAACTTAATTTTTAGATAAGAGCAGTCATTTTAAGCCCTCACCACAAAAATCACACAATGGTCTTAATGTAAGCTTCATATTCTCACCACTCTGCATAAAGAAACTTCATCTTAAATTTTCTATTTGCTCTGTTAAAGTTCAAATATGACCCCGTGTTCTAGAAATCACTTGAAGAGAAACAGTTTCTCCATCTCCACTCTTATCAATTTCCTTCATCATTTCAAAGTCATCTAAATCTCCTCTTAGTCTTCCCCATTTTACAAATGAGTCGAAGCATGCTGAATGTTAATTGATAGTTCCATGCTCTGAATTTTAGTAACACTCTTAAGTTGTTTTTAAACACTTTTCCAGTGTTTTTTTTGTACTGAACTGACTGGAACTACACACAGTATAAGTAGTCTAACCAAGGTTTTGCATTAATTTAACATTAGCTCCTAGCTTTGCATTCTATTCCAGTAGGAATGGCTGGCAGTATTTTTTTCCAATTCACTTATAGATCATTTACAGGCTCCACGGCCCTTTTCAATTTGCATTACTACCACTGGCAATTTATGTACCATAGATCTCAAACTGTTTTGATCCTTTATCCTATTTAATCTCCTGTCTTCCAAGGAATAAATGAGGAACCAACTCAGATATTAGCATATAGAATTTCATTGATTTGCTAATGCCTAAAGCCTGTTCATGAATTCTTTATTCTGGCACCTTTGAACTATTAGTCACACCCAACATTATATTAGGTCATTTAAGTTAAGAAATTTCCTACATTATAACAGTATCCACATCAAATAAATGTATTTTATTTGTTGTAAAATGCTTTGCATCATCTTGAGGTCATGTAAGGTGGTAACCTCCCAACCCCAGAACAATGCAATCAGTTGGAAAAGTAGGCTGTGATTGGCGAATTCTCAAAATTGAAGAAAAAAAGCCAGATTCCCTAACCATCTGGCAATTCCAATTCATCCAAGTGACCCTCTGACAGGAGTGCCCAGTAACCCAGGGCATTTCTGTAGGCAGCAAGCTTCCACCCCATCCCTGTTCATGGAGTTTAGCATCAGGCACATTCCGGCCTTACCACACCATCATGGCATATCTTGAGCTGAAAATGTGTTGCTGGAAAAGCGCAGCAGGTCAGGCAGCATCCAAGGAACAGGAGAATCGACGTTTCGGGCGTAAGCCCTTCTTCAGGAATCCTGAAGAAGGGCTTATGCACGAAACGAGATTCTCCTGTTCCTTGGATGCTGCCTGACCTGCTGCGCTTTTCCAGCAACACATTTTCAGCTCTGATCTCCAGTCCTCACTTTCTCCTGGCATATCTTGAACCTACTTACAATACAGTTCTGCATTTCAATGCTACACTTTGGAATGCACCACCATCTTGCATGTAAATGCCCTAGCCAGAAGACTGTGTGTAGGGATTGGCACCGAAAACATGGATAGGATTAGGCTGCACCTCAGGGTTCACTGTTTGTTCTCTTAGCACTCATTCACTTTATGCCTGCTTGGATGCTCATAGTATCTGTGTCTTACCTTACCTTTTTGCACATTTCCCCCACAGCCAGACTTTAAAGGCTCATGGTACTTCTGTTTTGCCTTATAGTGCAGTCATAAGGCCACACAGCTTGTCAGCAGTCATCAGCCAAGAGGTGGGCACGTTGCTGTTATGACATCCTGCTATATTAGTCTCACACCTTGCGTTAGCAGTATATGCAACAAATAGTCTGCTACATGCTTCAACCAAATGGCCATGACTCAAAGTCTCAGCACAGAACCCCTCGGCCAGGGAGTCCCCCAGCATAGAAAGTCAAGGGAAGAATCCAGTATCAGTTAGGGAACTTGAACACAATCACTTGGGTTGTGCAGGGAGTCATCCTTCAGGATTAGTCAAGGTAGATTATGAGGGGGCCATTGCTTTGGTACGCATGTCAGGGATGTCAGCTGTGGGAATTGGAGACAGTATGTTGAGATGCAGATGGGACAATTGTAAAGGGAAGGGAAAACTCAAGACACAAGGCGGGGGGGTGAGACAATAGTGCATTGGAGGATATATTTATTTGGGGGTAGGAGGGGTTATCGACACTCAACTTCCCTAGCCTCAATGGATGGAAAGTTCAGCATGATGGTTAGTATGACTACATTATATGGCTTAGCCTGTGACTCACTTTGTCAAGTACGCCCTGCATTGCCTTCTTTACTCATGCGAGTCATAAATACACTGGAAAAGGACTGAGACCACACCCAGAGCGGGTGCAGTAATTTTCTCCTGTGTCAGCACTGCAGACTCTCCTTGTGAGCAGTATGAGGCTCTGCAAGGTGCAATTATTTCAGGCATTTAAGCAGTACAAGTTAAATACATTTGGATTTGTGAAATGTGTGCAGTGTCCCAGTTGTATGGAATACAAAGCCTGCCACAAGCAATCTTGACCATGTCAGTGAAGATTGAAGACAGTCACCTCTGTGCAGCAGGGGTGATCACGGGTGAACTGAAAAGTGGCTACACAAGGGGATGAAGCTGATTTCCTCTCACCTTGAACACTAATAACTGTGATCTTACATGCAATGCTACCCTTCTAGACTGATGTGAAATGTGAGAGGAGGGACTAGGTATCAAAAACCATGCATTAGATTTTAAGTGCTGTACTTGTGTGAGATGGCATGTACAGCACTCATCGGGATAAGGTCTCTGTGTCAAAGATCCACATAGAGTTTTTCCCTGGCCCCTCTGTCAGAGTCCCTCCATGCACCATTGTCGGGAAGATATGCTAAACCATCAATGTACAAGTCATGTGAAATAATTGGTATCACATCTAGAAAGTCTGAGTCATGATGCCTGAATCCTTGGGAACTCTCAATGTTCCTGTTTCAATTCAAAGGCCATAATTAGATTGATTAGATTAGATTCCCTACAACGTGGAAACAGACCCTTCGGCCCAACAGGTCCACACCGAAGAGTAAACCACCCAAACCCATTTCCCTCTGACTAATGCACCTAACACTATGGGCAATTTAGCATGGCCAATTCACTTGGCCTGCATATGTTTGAACTGCGGGAAGAAACTGGAGCACCCGGAGGAAACCCACACAGACACGGGGAGAACATGCAAACTCCACAAACAGTCACCCGAGATTGGAATTGAATCTGGGTCCCTAGCGCTGTGAGGCAGCAGTGCTATTAACAGTGGTGCTGGCACCAGGAATCCCTGTATGCCAGAGCAGTGTTGAGTATTTCCCCCTCTAGTGAGAAGGCAGACAAGTTGAGGGTACCACAGTGGCATGTGTGCAGGTAAAGAAATGAGATGTCAAAGAGTAGTGAGCAAAAAGGCCCTAGCATTGAGAGAAACTCAACAAAACTTGCCAAAACTAAGACTTAGCTGATTTCTGGTACAATCCAACTCACTGTTCTTCTATTACATAACTCCTTCTAATTCGATATCTACAAATTTTGTAACCAATTTCTAAGCTGAAAATGTGTTGCTGGAAAAGCGCAGCAGGTCAGGCAGCATCCAAGGAGCAGGGGAAATCGACGTTTCGGGCATGAGCCCTTCTTCAGGAGCCCTTCTTCTCCCCTAACCAATTTCTAAGGCCAAGTCATTTATTTGGTGAGCAAAACTCTCCCAGCACACATACCTGTGGGACACCACTTCCCAAGCGATTCTTCCCTTAACACTTTGACTCTTTCTGTTACATACACACACATATTTATAGGCTATATCTTTTTTGATTAGATTCCCTACAGTGTGGAAACAAACCTTTGGCCCAACAAGTCCACACCAACCCTCCGAAGAGTAACTCACCCAGACACATTTCCCTACATTTAATGCTGATAAATGCACCTCACGGTATGGGCAATTTAGCATGGCCAATTCACCTGACTTACACATCTTTTGCATTGTGGGAGGAAACTGGATTACTCAGGAAACCCAAGCAGACATGGGGAGAAATGTGCAAACTTCATACAGACAGTCGCTCGAGGTTGGAATCGAACCCGGGTCCCCGGCGCTGTGAGGCAGCAGTGCTATAAACTGAGCCACTGTGCCGTTTGTTTTGTTTGTGGACTGAAATTAGAAAACAACGGTTTTAAAAATCAAACATTATTAAGGGATTGCTGCACTTCTGAAAGCAATTAACCTGGTTCTCATTACAAGTGCTGCTTATACAGCTATTTAAACCATAAGCAGAAGAAGATGCTTTGCAAATGAACTGGAGCTAACAGCTGTGTACAAATGGGGATCCAGGAGGCAATATGTAGCTGATGGATGACTGGCCACTAGTCCACAGACCAATGGCAAAGGCCTTCTATCTGCCAACCACTATTGGTTCCCAGATAGCTGAACAGATTGGGGTTATGAACAAGATAGTGAGATGCCATCAGATCTCCACAGGCTCAAGAGTTGTCTCGGTTCTTTACAGTAAAAATACTTTAAGACTGAAGAAACAAAGTACAGCTTTTCCCTTCAGCCATTATTGTAAATTTAACATTTAAGTTATAAGTCAGACGCCTTTGTAAATGTGAATTAGTTACAATGTGCCTCTTACAAACAAATGAAAGCATCTGGAGAAGGAAAATTGACAAGCAGCATTCTGATCGGTACGAGAATCAAAGCAAATCTTTTCTTCAGGGCTCAGAAAACTGTTTTCTAAATCATTTATTTGTTCATGACATCGATCTCTTTATTTCCTGTAAGTTTGCGCATGTAAAGGGAGTAAGGCGAGAGGGAGGGAAGGTAAGAGAGCTTTAACTGGTAGAGTTATATTCCAATGGTTCATAACTGTTAACCTTTAGTTAGAATCTATTTATTTTGAATAAATAGTCATTTTTGTTATGTACTGAAACCTGGTCTATGCTTTGTCAACCTGGGCCAAATAGTTAAATCGGGGAATTCTGGGTACTTTTCAAAATATTTCAGTTTTGTGAAAACTCCAGGAACAGTGGGATCTGATTTTCACCACACTACCCCAATGAGTCCTAGCATATAAATCTTCTAAGCCAGTCTGCCACCTAACCTCTGACTCCATATGACTTGAATCAATTTTCTACCATTACCCACCTGAATCACACTAGAAAACCAATATAATTCAAGAGCTAATATTCCCCAGCCATTTTCCAGTACCTCCAGATCAGATGCAGAGCTAGTCTCCTTTTATGTCCCTCAATCTCCAAAGAACATCCACTTTGCACTACTGTAAACTATTCAGTTCTCAAAACAAACAAAGTAATTGCTAAGTGTGTTAACATCATGTTAACTAGTGGTCATTTTTGTAATTGTAGTAAACCAGCAAAAATGGCATTACATTAAACTCAATGGAAAAGAAGTGCTTATTTCATTCAGAATTTGGAAATAGATATCTTATGTCCTTTTGGGAGCAACATTTCGTAACATAACACTGTAGTATTTAGCAGTTTCAGTATCTTTTAAACATTGGTCTCAAAGCTAGCAAAACCACATTTGATGACTTACTCCAGTTGCAAAATATACATTGATAGGAACTATTCTCAAACCTGGTGAAATGGTTTGCTCCAGAGTGTGTTATTACTTCATTTTAAAGGTCATTAAGAGTCAATCAGTTAACATGAACAAGAATGTTAATTGGGCAAGCAAGTTATGGGTGATAGGTCCTTTTCAGTAACAGTCATCAGTGAATCTATTCAGCTCCAATGCCAATATCATAGATTTTGTGAGTTTCTTTTAACTGGTACCAGCCCATAAATGACCTTTCAGTCAATTTAACTTGGACTTTGGTCTTCTGATGTCTAAATTAAAGCAGGAACAAAACAAAAATTAATAATAGTTTCTCACAGGGACCCAAGGCTGTGATCATATATTCCACCTTTGAAAACTAACAAACCTTCAACAAGAAAGAAGTCCCAAACAGCTGAAAATCAAGAGTGCCCAATTATGAAACTACAGCATGTGGAAACAAGTTAAAACATGAGCTTTGTAACTTAAACGATATGCATAATTAACATTGCTTCACTTGAAAAACATTCATAAATCTCACCCTAAAGGGGAAAATCCAAACACCAAACATACAGTTGGTAAGGTCCCTTTTTTTTTGCTGGTGAAAGGCCCTAAGGACATGGAGGGTTCTGACTTTTTATATGATAAGCAATTTCCCAAACTGTTCAAGCTGGTACTTGACCTTTACACACCGATATTCAATTTGGCACCAGTCTCTTTCCCCATTCAATTTGGTGTTTCTTTTCTGGACAATTCAATTGAAGTGAATTCAAACAAAACTCATTCATTTCTCTGTTAGGAAGATTTGAAGATTGTGGAAAAATTGATTTATTTCAAATTCTGTGAAAATACCAATTTTTTTTAAAAAAACCACATGGCAATTCTTTATAACAAGGCATTTCTTCACAATCCTCTGCTTTCATCTAGTTGCTGGACAAGTTTGCTGGCATTCACCTGACAGTTTTATGGCTGTTTTGTTTAAATAATGTTTTGCTGACAGCTGGAGGTTTTGGTTTTCAGTTAGAGTAAGCTTTCTGAAGAGTAGGATGCTCAGCACATCTCTCCTGCTTCTGAAGCACACGTGTTGTGAATCTATTGTGAAATGTGATTGTTATCTTGAAGAGCAATGGGAAGAACATAAGAAGTAGGACAGGAGTAGGCCATCTGGCCCTTCGAGCCTGCTCCGCCATTCAGTAAGATCATGGCTGATCTGTTCGTGGCCTCAGCTCCACTTAACCGTCCTCTCACCATAACCCATAATTCCTTTACTGTCCAAAAAATTATCTATCTTAGCTTTAAAGACATCTACTGAGGAAGCCTCAACCACTTCACTTGGCAGGAAATTCCACAGATTCACAACCCTCTGCATGAAGAAGTTCCTTTTCAATTCAGTCCTTTATCTGCTCCCCCTAATTTATGTCCTCTTGTCCTAGTTTCACCTGCCAGTGGAATCATCCTCTCTTACTTCTATCTTGTCTATTCTCTTCATAATTTTACATGTTTCTATAAAATCCCCCTTCATTCTTCTAAATTCTAATAAATATAATCCCAGTCTATGCAGTTTCTCCTCATAAACCAACCCCAACTCCGGAATCAACCAAGCAAACCTCCACTGCACCCCTTCCTGTGCCAGTACATCCTTTCTCAAGTAAGGAGATCAAAACTGCACACAGTACTCCAGGTGTGGCCTGACCAGCACCCTATACAGTTGCAACATAATCTCTCTGCTTTTAAACTCAATCCCTTTAGCAATGAAGGACAAAACCCCATTTGCCTTTTTAATTACCTGTTGCACCTACAAATCAACCCTCTGTGATTCATGCAAAAGGACACCCAGGTCCCTCTGCACAGCAGTGTGCTACAATTTCTTACCATTCTAGTAATAGTCTTTTTTACTGTTATTCCTACCGAAATGGATGACTTCACATTTATTAACGTTGTACTCCATCTGTCAGACCTTTGCCAACTCACTTAAACTATGTTCCTTTGCAAAGTTTCACAGTCCTCTGCACACTTTGCTCAAACACTCATCTTAGTATCATCCACAAACGTTGACACACTACATTTGCTCCCCAACTCCCAATCACCTATGTATGTTGTGTATAATTGATGTCGCAACACTGATCCCTGAGGCACACCACCAGTTACTGATTGCCAGAATAGCACTCATTTATCCCCATTCTTTGCTTCCTGTTAGTTAACCAATCCACTATCCATGCTAATACATTGCCCATATAGCCTTGGATCTTTATCTTATGCAGCAACCTTTTGTGTGTCACCTTGTCGAAAGCCTTTTGGAAATCTAGATACACTGCATCTACTGGGTCCCCATTGTCTACCATGTTCGTAATGTCTTCATAGAATTCCAAAAGATTAGTTGAGCATGACCTGCCCTTCATGAACCCATGCTGCATCTGCCCAACAGGACAATTTCTATCTAGATACCTTGCTATTTCTTCCTTGATAATAGACTCCTCAATATTGTCTTTCCTAAGCAAGCTGCACCTGCTAAGTCCCCAGGGATAATTGCCAGGCCTGGTGACCTGTTTATATTTGCCCAGAACACCTGATTGATAGCCATCTGAACATTTTACATTGTTCCTTTTGGTTCCTTCAAGAACCCCAATACAAATGTCTACAGAGAAAAATCCATTTCCCTTCACCTGGTGTGTATGTGCATGGTTATTTAGAGTCATAAGCATATTCATTGTAAAAACTAGTATGTTAGTCAGTGAAGTTATAAAACTGATTAAGTAAATCTGATATTTGTATCTTTTCAATCTACTTATAGTGAAAGCATACATCTGACCATTTCAGAAACTGGGTAAAACAGTAAATTTATTTGTGACCAGTAAAGGAACAGGACAAGAGAAAGACAACACACCACTCCCACCACTAATGTGATGTGTCCAACAGCCCACACTCACGATTCATGCTGAAACTTTTATCCTCAGTAAATACTGGTAATTCCTTTTATTATCTCCAAACAGCATCACATTCAGCTTTTTCCCTTATACACCCCACAATGCTTCAATTCAAACCTTTGACCACCCCCTCTCCTACAGTGGCATGCATTCTGATCTTGCCTTTACTGTCTACTGGTTCCATTTCTGGAGGAGTTCCTTCAACAAGTTACAGACAAGAACACTTATTCAGAAAAAGCAGAATGTAACTTGGTGTTCAGGGATCTTTAGAATTAAGAGTACGTGGGAAAAGTACCTCGCAGAGACAGACTGGACAGTGGTGGGAGTAATGGGGCTTGGCTAACAATGAGTCAAGAGAAGCTCAATCATTTTTTTTGTCCGATTATTCAGAATGGGTTCTCAAATCATTAGCTATCAGATTTAAACACTGAAAGATGCTATGTATGCCTAACACCTAATTTAAAAATATATACTGTTAGCTTTATCAAAGAGTTGGCAAAGTGGGCTAAATGACCTCTTTCTATGTTATATCATCTGTAGTAAGTACACAAAAATAACTTACTTTGAGAGTAGCAGAAAACAAACTAACACCAGGTGTTCCCCAGTTTGAGTGCAGACATGAAATCAGCTATGGCTGTGGCTAAAGATCAAACCTCACATGGAAACCTATGTTATTGACTGAGCAACAAAGAATCATCCATTGCTGTGGTTCTGTTCGCCGAGCTGGAAGTTTTTGTTGCAAACGTTTCGTCCCCTGGCTAGGCGACATCATCAGTGCTTGGGAGCCTCCTGCGAAGCGCTTCTTTGATGTTTCCTCCGGTGTTTATAGTGGTCTGTCCCTGCCGCTTCCGGTTGTCAGTTTCAGCGGTCCGCTGTAGTGGTTGGTATATTGGGTCCAGGTCGATGTGATGGTTGATGGAGTTTGTGGATGAATGCCATGCCTCTAGGAATTCCCTGGCTGTTCTCTGTCTGGCTTGCCCTATGATAGTAGTGTTGTCCCAGTCGAATTCATGTTGCTTGTTGTCTGCGTGACACACACGCAGCTCGGCGAACAGAACCACAGCAACGAGCACCCGAGCTACAAATCTTCGCACAAACTTTGAATCATCCATTCCTAACAGTTTAATAATACCACCATTAAAATTGGTAAAAATTCTGTTTCAACCGAGTTTCAGTGCTTTTCACACATTAATGCAAATACAGTAGACTCCAGAAACAATTGAGATTCACAAAAATGATTTGGTTAAAATAGATTATTTTACATTTCAGAGTTAGAATCTCAACTACATGCATCAGTGAAGCAACAAAGTGAGAACAGTTCAATTTTTAGAACACAAATGATATCATTGTGCCTTATGTACATTTTCGAAGGTCTTTTGTAATACAAATATACTTTGGCACAATCCAACATCATTATTGATTAACCAAAATAAATTGGTTAGTTTGATTTCACAATGATGTAAGATCAGAATAGAATGCAGCAATTTATAAAATAGAAAACAGCATTTCTGCAGTATAAAAGTAGTAGATTGTGGGTTTACATCTGTAGCATATTCTAACGTGTTCCTTATATTATCAGTTGAAGCAGTGAGAATCCAAGAGGATGGGGCTAAATTTCCCAGTAGCCCAATGTTACAAATGTACCAGAGGCTAGCTCAAATGCAGATTCACAGAGGTTTATACCTAAGTTGATACATAGCATTTATCTTTCTTGTTTTGTTTGATTTTTTATAAATTCCACCTTGGGATAACCAGCATAGCCAATATTTATTGCATATCCCTAGTTGCCCAAGGTGGTGGCGATGGGCCTTCTGCTTTGCAATTTATCACAGCTGAATGGATAACTTGATAATTTCAGAGGAAACTTAAGCAAATCAATGTTACATTAGAGTCTTGAGTATGACAGACCAGGCACGGAAAACAGTTTCCCTTCCCCAAATTTGGGATGTTACAATGATACATTTTACTGAGAGTAGTTTTTTGAAAGAAACTGAATTCAAACGCTCTAACTGACTTAGTGAAATTCACACTCATGTCCTCTGGATTATTACTTCTTGGATCACTAGTAACTGCTCTGATCTCTATGCTACTGCTTCAAAATGTTCCTAACACTCTGATGTTCATAAAAAAACCTGTGCCATTCCAGGTAAAGATCTTTCAAATCCACATCGTTGCCTCATGAAACTGACTATACATAACTAGAAATTGATCATTATATTCTTTCAACCTAATCGAAGTAAAATCTTATTCTCCTGGCCTTGTCCTGTAGGTGTAAATGAAGTAGAACATTCGGAAATCCCAGCCAAACTTTCTTAAAGCTGCAGACTTCATGCCAATTCCCAAATACTGGAATGGTTACTCACGTGACCAAGGTAATAACAGCATATCTCTACAGAGGTTTCAGGAGCTTAAAAACTGATTAATAGTCTTCCCAAAACTATTGAAGTTAATGATGATTTGGAGATGCCGGTGTTGGACTGGGGTTTACAAAGTTAAAAATCACACAACACCAGGTTATAGTCCAACAGGTTTAACTGGAAGCACACTAGCTTTCGTAGCGATGCTCCTTCATCAGGTGGTAGTGGAGGGCTCTGACTTGGATCAGAAATCTAATTGAAGGTGGTTACTTAGCACAGCAGCCTGGTGATGTGAAAGTGAGGTCGTCACATCAGTAGCTATAGTTTGAGCCCAGACATTAAATAACATTCAAACGTACAGATCCATCTTAGAAGTAATTTTTCAGCTATTATTTCCTCTAGATGAAATATTAGGTCCCTTAATGACTAATGTTTTCCATCACAAGGGTAAGCAAGTGATCAAATTAATTCCAGTATTCTTTTGACATATTCTCTCATCCATTAATAATGTAAGTACACAGGTAGTGGAGATTCTGGTGCTCTCAGGTTTCTGAGAAATTTATACTTTTTTTCATATTAAAGATGCTAAATAAATCAGAACTTTTGCCTTGAAGACACATCTATCCCTTCCCTGGCCCCAGTTAACACAGCACATGTAATACGCAAAATGCATATGAAAATTTAGGAATAGTGTGAGCAAATATATATGGATGCTACAGCAGTTGGAGTACAGAAAAAAAAATAAAGCTTTGGAACAGCTTTGTATTTATAGGATCCTTCCATAGCAATTACATGAGCATCTCAATGATACTGCTGAGTTCAAGCTCAGAATTATTCCAAATGTGATGCTAAATAAAAGCAACCAAAACTTTAAAAAGACAAATCTTATGAGATTAGCTGTGGATTATATATAGATTAAACAGAACCTTAAAAAGTATGTGTTGGCGCCTTAGCTTTTAAATACAAAATACAAGGTCAGGAAGTAGAAAGAAAGAAGATCACAATACTAGTAATTCTATTATGAAAGCCATTTTTGTGCCTCAAGAAATATTTTTAAACCAACATTTGACCTAAATAATAAGGTTAACTGCAAATGCTGGACTGTTTATTGACTAGTCTGTTTCCTGATGCAACTAGGTGCGGTTCTTCGACATCGGCAATACTTTTCTTATAAGTCACTTCTCTCTAAATGTGAGACAACCAACATTATCTAGGTGATATGATGATTTTGTCTGGTGACTAACAATTAACAGACATTTGGTAGCCGGCTGGTGATTTTCAATTCATTTCACAATCAAACTGTAATTTTCTCAACTATTTACCAAATGTCTTGAACTTTAACCAGGTTTTGATCATACAGACGTTTTTGCATTCTCAAAACATAAAAGGAATGTCATGAGATATATCACAGTAGATTACATTGTTTCTAATGCCACTTCAAATTTAGAAGGGTTCTGAAAAATGGTCTCCACTTAACAAACACCAATATAATTGTGATAGTCTGTTGAGATTATGCAATTAAAAATACCTGCTGAAAAAATAAAAGTTGTATCTAAGTTATAAATCTAATCTCTGTACACGTCAACAGATTATGATGTACTTGTTTCAGTGTGAAAACATGCCAGGACCTAAACCACTTCCTGAAGTGTCATATGATTTCTTGCTAAGTATTTCATATTTAGAGAAACTGTTGTCAGCATTTAGCTCATCTGCAGATTACAACAGCAGAATATTTTCACACATTTCATTTTAAGTAGAGTTAAGAAATCATCTAGTCTGGTTTTTCTTAAGTAAAATAGGACTTGGGAACATTTTATACATGGTCTAACAAGAAAGTACATAGAGATGTACAGCACTGAAACAGACTCTTTCGTCCAACTCGTCCATGCCGACCAGATAACCTAACTTAATCTAGTCCCATTTACCAACACTTGGCCCACATTTTTCTAAACCGTTTCTATTCGTATACCCATCCAGTTGCCTTTTAAATGTTGTCACGGTACCAGTCTCCACCACTTCCTCTGGCAGTACATTCCATACACGCACCATCCTCTGCATAAAAACGTTGCCCCCGTGTCCTTTTAAATCTTTCCCCTCTCACCTTTAACCTATGCCCTCTAGTTTTGGACTCCTCTACCCCAGGGAAAAGATCTTGACTTTTCTTTCGGTTTTTCATTGAGACTCAGGTTCCTTACTGCAGAGGACAATGTCAATAGCCCTCAGTACACTGGCCCCCCCACTGTCAGCACACTCCACATGGCAAAATCTTTATGCCGACCCTCCTTACTGGATCTTGCTCAACTGACATAAGTGTGGTAACGTAAAATTTCAAAGGAATTCAAGCAACATTCAATGGCCAAAGTTTTGTGCTACCAAGTTTGACATGGATTTATTTCATTTACTTTTATGATTCTTTTCTTGCTCATATTATTGGAGAATCTGCTTCAATTTTAAAAACAGAGAATTATTGCTTGTCAAAAAGTAATTTGCAAATCTATAAGTCTACAAGTGATGATTAGTTTTACCTTTTAAGTAATTTCCAAATGAGATAAAGTAATAAATTTTTTTTCTGGACAGTGGCCAATGTCATACACAATGTTAAAAATGACAAAGTAATTGCAAACCAATTAGCTTAACATCCATGGTAAGAAAGCAAAACCGGCAACAATATAAACCATTCATGCCTTAAAGACATCTCATGGCTCCTTAAAGCCAATTTAATGCTTTTTAGTAATCTCGATTTATAGCATAGAAATGTGTTGATGATTTTACAGTATTTAGATAAGGCTGAAATTACCATGCATTCAGATAAAGTGAAATAGCCAATGATTTTAAATGGATGACTGTGCTCAACAGGCCTTGTAAATAAGTAACAGACATGGTAGCAAGAAGAACTGCAGTGGATGCAAAGTACATGAGTTTTAAGAAAACCTTTGAGAAGGTACAACATCAGAAAATAACTGGTGAATATTAAACGGTACGAATTAACAGATAGGAAACACGATTAAAAATTGAATAAAAACAACACGTCTTCAGGTCTCAAGAGTGGAAAAATCTTTGTCAACATTCCAAATTATATTAGAAAAATTGATAAAGAAAAAGGTGCTGAATTGCTATAATAACATGAGCTAATGTAATTCAGATTATTATTTGTTACATGGAGGGTAAATCGTGACATAGACTGATCGAGCCAAATGGTCTGTTTGTTGTTGTGGTTCTGTTCGCCGAGCTGGAAATTCTTGTTGCAAACGTTTCGTCCCCTGTCTAGGTGACATCCTCAGTGCTTGGGAGCCTCCTGTGAAGCGCTTCTGTGGTGTTTCCTCCGGCATTTCTAGTGGCCTGTCCCTGCCGCTTCCGGTTGTCAGTTTCAGCTGTCCGCTGTAGTGGCTGGTATATTGGGTCCAGGTCGATGTGTTTGTTGATGGAGTTTGTGGATGAGTGCCATGCTTCTAAGAATTCCCTGGCTGTTCTTTGTTTGGCTTGCCCTATAATGGTAGTGTTGTCCCAGTCGAATTCATGTTGCTTGTCGTCTGCGTGTGTGGCTACTAAGGATAGCTGGTCGTGGCGTTTCGTGGCTCGTTGATGTTCATGGATGCGGATCGTTAGAACGCAGAACGAAGGACCCGATACCCAGCATGAGCAAAACTAATGTAGTGTACAAAATCCCATGCAAGGACTGCACAAAACACTATATAGGACAAACAGGAAGACAGCTAACGATCCGCATGCATGAACATCAACTAGCCACGAAACGCCACGACCAGCTATCCTTAGTAGCCACACACGCAGACGACAAGCAACATGATTTCGACTGGGACAACACTACCATTATAGGGCAAGCCAAACAAAGAACAGCCAGGGAATTCCTAGAAGCATGGCACTAATCCACAAACTCCATCAACAAACACATCGACCTGAACCCAATATACCGGCCACTACAGCGGACAGCTGAAACTGACAACCGGAAGCGGCAGGGACAGGCCACTAGAAATGCCGGAGGAAACACCACAGAAGTGCTTCATAGGAGGCTCCCAAACACTGAGGATGTCACCTAGACAGGGGACGAAACGTTTGCAACAAAAATTTCCAGCTCGGCGAACAGAACCACAACAACAAGCACCCGAGCTACAAATCTTCACCCAAACTTTGAAGGTCTGTTTGTGTTTTGTGATGTCTGTATATTTCTAGGAGAACAAAACATGTTATTAGCAAAATTAGATATCTGAACAAGGTGTAGCTTTCCACAAGTGCTGCCTTAACCTGCTAATTTGCATAATCATTTCCAACATTTTCCTTTTGAATCAAGGATGGATCTTGGTTTTAATCATTAATTTCTGTAATTATTATTTTTTTCTGTAAACTATCCAAGGTGTTAAAAAATCTATCAATACATCCAGATATTCCAAAGTATGTCCTCAAATAACTGAGTCGATTTTGTTTTGATGGGATCAATAACTACTTTAATATTTTAAGGGATTAGCTCATAGAGGTGTTTGTCCTGCCTTTGAAAACTAGGCAATACAAATACAAGTTTATATCTTACCCCAGCAGATTATCTCTCAACCTCCAGACCCCTATTATTAGGCAACAGACAGTATTAAATATATTCATTCATTTTTAGATCTTCAAAAAAATCAACATTAGATCAATGGAATTCAAAGTTTAGCCTCAATGCTATTTTGTGCATGGACAACCATGGGAGGATGAGAGCATAAAGATGGCCATTGATAAAAAGAACGCCATTTAAATTTATTTCTAAAAATAAGGGTCATTTTCCAAGGGGATCAGTATGATTAATGTACCCTTTAGGTCCTACCACACTCCCATACTTAATTGCTCCAACTAAACTCCTATTAATGTATCACAATTTTCCTGCAACTAAGCTGCCAATTCAAAATCAAAATGTTCACTCTCCAAACATTTACACCAGTCTTGCAAATTTGAGAGTTGTTTGGAGCACATATAGTGAAGCTCACCGTAATGAGCAACTACCTATTTTCTAGAACTTGCAATGCTATCAAATATAATTGATAAAACATAATGGATAATACTATTATGAAAAGGCTTCCAAAGAAGGGCAAAAGTAATTTTCAAAAAGTTGCTTCTGATAGTATATTTTGCTAACATATCAGAAAAAATATATACTTTGCAAATTGTAAGACTATTATTTCGAGTGTGGACCTAAAAATAGGAAAGTGATGTAGGTAGCAGGATATGTTTTTAATCAGCATCCCTGCAAGACACTACATACTTCCATGTTAATCAGAGTAACTTGCAGACTTCTTTCACATTTTTTCAATTAAAAAAAAATTGAGAAACCTGTTCACACCTTAGATAAATATATGACATTGTGGAATGACCTCTAATCAGTGGTCCATACTGAATAGCTAATCTCAGTCAAGGAAGTGGTGAGACACCACAAGCAGTGGTGTACGGATTGAACATAAATTGGGGTCCTGCTTATGTGCAAACATTTAGCAAATGTCAATCGTGTTTGCTTATGTGTAAATCGTGCTTGGTTCCAATATCGTCTGCATGTTTTATATAGTAAAGTATCACGCTAACAGCGAAGGCTTGCCCTTCGTTGGAAAGATACTGGAGGCCCCTCAAAAACCATCTGCAGTTATCTTCCAAGCTCAAGTTTAGCATATACTCTGGTCAAAGTAATGTTTAAAAGTAATGGAAACATGGTTCACAGAGTGACGCAGCACTTGAAAGCCAGTTCTTTCGAACAGATGCCCTTACTTGATCTATAATGTTTACTTTGTTAGCTAATATTGTGATTGGATTCAATAATGCACATATTTAAAATATTCCAGTAAAAAAGATAATAAACCATTAAGTAATGTAAAGAATGTAATTCATGAACTGGCTATTGCATTACTAACTCAATGTTTTTATAGACACTACTTACAAGAGAAAATTAAATACATTGGTTAAGTTTCAAACAATTTGAACAACAGAAGAATTAAAGAGAAAGCAATAGATTGGAATAGGAATGTATAAAACAGGGACTACATATTAAAGATATGCACAGAGATAATGCCAAGTAGTAATAGTAGAAAATTAAACCTTTGAAGAATGAATAATAATTTAAAATTCAGATTCTGATAAAACTTACAATACGCTCTTATGTGAGGGGTTATTGGTTTCAAATCATAGTTAAGTCCTCAATTTGAAAAACTGACAGCAAAATAGTATACAGCAAATCTTTCACCAGAAAATATGTTTTACAAGAATGTTCAAGTTATATCCTCAACTGGTCACCATTGTGTAACAGAGCACTGCAAATGTAACCACACAATTACTAACTCTAATTGTAATCTTTGGCAAAACGAAAATAGACAATAGACAATAGGTGCAGGAGTAGGCCATTCTGCCCTTGGAGCCAACACCATTATTCATTATGATCATTGCTGATCATCCTCAATCAGTATCCTGTTCCTGCCTTATCCCCATAACCCTTGATTCCACTATCCTTAAGCACTCTACCTAACTCTTTCTTGAAAGTATCCAGAGACTTGGCCTCCACAGCCTTCTGGGGCAGAGCATTCCATACACCCACCACTCTCTGGGTGAAGAAGTTTCTCCTCACCTCTGTTCTAAATGGCCCACCCCTTTTTTTAAACTGTGTCCTCTGGTTTGGGACTCACCCATCAGCAGAAACATGCTTCCTGCCTCCAGAGTGTCCAATCCTTTAATCCGGGCATGAATTTGGTTTAACAATGAATTGCTGCTCTACTTTAGAGCTGGGAAGAAAAAGCTTTTTTCAAGTGCTTAATCTCAATAAAAATAATTTTAATATCTATACATTTCATATTTTCCTACACCTCATTTTCAGTTAAATGGTGTACAATTTAATTTATAAGAGGAAAAGAGTGACTATCTTTGAGGGGCAATCACTTATTTTATTATTTTCTTTACAGTAACAGACATTTAGCATTCCCTCAGGTTTAAGTAAGCATTTGTACAGTCATCTACAGAAGCTCTGATTTTATTTACTCCAACTACGAAACAGACTAATATTCCAAGAGGAAATTGCATACTAAAGTTCTTACTGCCTCAAAGCCCTTGACCTCAGCTGTTAATTCACAAATATGTGTTTTTCCTCATGGAGGCAGGGAACCATGAGAAAGAAATTTGCTGCACTCCAAGGCTCACCTGATATTAGCCCTCAGGCCTCACTTATATACTATATCAGTAAGTTGCTGGGTATCCCCAGGCAGCTTGCTAGTAAGGAGACTTCCAATGTAAGACCACTGCAGCTGATACACTATAAGGCACTGAATTCCCACTTGTAGCATAGAGTCTGTTCTCCAGAGTGAAATGTCAGCATAAGATACAGCTGAAACAGCAGTGTCAAGGATCATTAGGAAACAAAGCAGCAGCTAATTCCTGGCCCTAGATCTCTCGGGCAAAAAAAATGAAATGTTGCATCCTAATGCACTGATGTACTGTCCTGGGGGTAAAATTTGCAAATGATGTACACATCTGACCACATCCCCAAAGGTAATCCGTTTTGTTGTCAATGGTACATGTTGAATGCAATGGCTAAACCAATTGCATTATCACTAGTAAATTTGCAATATTTCAGCCATTTCCCATCTGAAGGTTTCCACCACATGCCTTTCACCTGCAACATTTTAAAGACCAGAAGAGTCTGACCAAGTATATAGCCTCTAAGACAGTACTAAAACAATATAATTTCAAATGACCTTGGATCAAAAATGATTAGGAATTAATTAAATATTTAGTGAATATCATTGTATAACTCGAACTACAAGAAATAGATAAATATATATAATATTTATTGAAAGGACCGCATGCAAGTCCATTTGTGGTTTGTCAGTTATGAATTAATGTCTCTCAGCATTGGAGCAATATAAATTTAAAAACCTGCAAGATCATCAGCTCCACAGTGCCACTTAAAGCATGCAGCATAAATAAAGGACAATTAATCAAAACATTAAAGAATCCATAAAGCCCACAGCAGATCACACCAAAATATACAAACTAAACCAATGGTCCTTGTTCTCTTATTCACCACACAATCTCCACAATTATGAATTGCATTCTCCAAAGCTGATGAAAGGTCAACTCAGATTACATTAGATGCATTTTCGAATTCACTCAACATTTTGAAGAGATTTTGACATTGATTGTTGTGGATAGATGAGTTTTATTACCACACAATTTCAATTCTGGTCACCCTGCTATAGGGAGGATATTATTAAAGTGGAAAGGGCACACAAAAAAAAAGAGTTACAAGGATGTTAGAGACTGGAAGTCATGAGTTATAAGGAGAGGCTGGGACTTTTTTTTTCCTGCAGAGCAGGAGGCTGAAGGATAACCTTAGAAAGGTTTAGACAATCATGAAGGTCATGGATAAGGTGAATAGCCAAGTCTTTCCCCAGGATAGGGGAATCTAAAACTTGCGAGCATAGGTTTAAGGTGAGAGGGGAAAGATTTAAAAGGGACCAGAGGGGCGACCTTATCACACAGAAGGTGTGTGGAATGAGCTGCCAGAAGAAGTAATGGATGTAGTACAATTGCAACATTTAAAAGACATTCGAACAGGTACACGGATAGGAAAGGTTTAGATGGATCTGGGCCAAACGTGGGCAAATGGAATAAGTTCAGTTTAGGAAACCTGGTAAGCATGGATGGGTTGGGCTGAATGGCCTGTGTCCGTGCTGTATACTCTATAATAAATATACATACTACGTTCAAATTTTTTGTCCCTGTCACTGCACTGGAACAATGATTAAGTAATTAATATAGCATTTATTAGGCTGAAAATTAAGTTGCACATAAGAATTGTATTTAATGTAGTAAAATGATTCAAGGCACTCCATGGGACTGCAAACATATGGAAATTGACAAACCCAAATTGTCCAAATATATCGTACAAACTAGGAATGTAAAGGCAAAAGGTTGGGAAGAGGTTTGAGAGGCAAATAGGATGAATGACTTAAGCTGTTGCGATAGATGAGGCTTTTCAAGGTACATAACAATATGGTAAGGTACTATAGGTCAGGAAAGGAACTCAGAAAGGCACGGTTATGATGACTTTTTGACAGTGCTTTCCAAATTAAATCAACTCAATACAATATATCAGACACAATGGAACATCAGCTGCAATAGCAGAAAAAAACTAAAACTTGTCCAAAACCATGAAAAAGGCAGAATTAGTGGAGTTCACATTTAATGAACTAATATGCTATTCGAGGAAAGCAGAAACCACATTAAAATTCCCACATACCACACCACATGAAAGCAAAGGATCCTCACAGAATGAAGAGATATGCCATTCTTAGTTATAAAACTATAAAGAGGAGCATGTTGTGTTACAAATTACCTAGTCAAAATGTTTTAAAGCCATCCAATGATTATTTAGCTTCCAAAACTTGCTTTTAAAACAACATGCTAAAGTAGAATTAAACCTTTCAACTTGATGATGTTGGCCATCCAAACAAAATCCCTTGATTGCTCTGTGCTTTCTGAACATAAATGCTTAAAAGAGCTACCATCAAGGCCGGGTAACCCATTTCAACATTGACAAATAATTTCTAATTTACGTGTTTTGAATCAATTTCTCTAAAGGCATCCTAATTTTTTTCAGTACAGCAAACTATTCATACCAATTAAAGTTATTAACACATCCCATATACAACAGATGTAAAATGTAATAGTCTGACATACTGTGATGTTTGTCTCAAACAAGTTGAAACACAGCCTCTATTGTGCCCTTCACAATATGGTTCTTACAGAACTTTCAGATAAAATGTTAATGCTTCACAAATGTAATGCTCACAAATCAATGATTTAACTTTCTTTTTAAGAAATTAAGGAAGACTATACCAAAGAGAAACTTCAGTTGTTACTGATAATAACTTGGATCTAAAAGCTTGCTTCACCTATTAAATGTTCTATTAATTAGTTCAAAAACAATGATGTTCATTATTTAAAGTAAGGTGTAGCTCCATTCTTGGCAAGTTATAAAGTTAAAGAGTGTGGTGCTGGAAAAGCACAGCCAGTCAGGCAGCATCCGAGGAGCAGAATGAACTTTTCAAGCATAAGCCTTCATCAGTAATCAGCTCATTCAGGAAGAGCTCATTCAAGTCAATTCTCCTGCTCCTCAGATGCTCCCTGGCCGGCTGGGCTTTTCCAGCACCATATTCTTTGACTCTGATCTCCAGCATTTGCAGACCTTACTTTTTCCAAGTTATAAAGTAAGTAAGGTTAACTCTTGATTTAGTGCAAGATTTAACCTCTTCTCCCATAACTCCCCCATCCCTCCTAAAACAAAGATTATTTTTCATTTTGTAAGCCTACAAAAGTTATAATTATGATAATAATTAAAACGATCATTTATATATCCATAATTTTATTCACGTATTTGATATTGTTACCAAAATTACAGACATAAGCAAATTTATGTACTAATACGAAGACTAAACAGGCATCTTAATAGTCACCGGTGTGATTATCTAAAAAGGAAAAGGATTTCCTGGAATATTTTTAAACTTACCAACACCACTTTCAGTATTCAGCACCATCGTTCCAGAATCTATGGCTCCGAATAATGTGTAAATAAGGAATATTTCAATGAAGGAGACAAAGCTGAAACCTAAGCTGGTGAAAAGAGATCTAAAAATTCTTAGCACAGCTCAAATAGTTAATAGCAGGTGGGGCTTACCAGTACCTACATTTCATGAGCCAATCCTGAACATCTATATTACTTTGTGTATTTTAAGTCTACTGCGTAACAACATCAAAACACCAATTGACTGTCGGTTAGATAGCTATATATGGAGGCAGCAAACTTTATTTGCAGCCAGCACTCTTGAGATAGGCACACCCTCCTTTTGCGGCTGAGCTGGCGACCTTCCTGTATGTTTAACTAAGAAATGACTCAATGAGCTTGGCATTCCCAGGCTCGTACATGTACTTGCAAAAAGACAATTCAAGACGTGTTTCAAAATAACACAGACACACCAACGTGCAAACACAAGTAACAGCAGGTCCTAGTAACAGCATATAACTGATATATTTGAGGCTGCTTTTATTAACATACGGACATAGGAATTTAGAGCATGAATAGACCATTTGACCTCTCAAGCCTACTTGATTTGACATGGCTGATTTGATTGTAGCCTCTCTTGTCTTACCTTAACCTTTATACTTCCTTAAGGTCAGTCAAAAATTTATCTAACTCAGCCTTAAAAATATTAAATGATCATGCTTTCACTACTCTGAGGAATAGAATTCCACAAAACACAACCCCCAGAAAAAGAAAATCTTTTCAGTCTTGAATGAATTTTCTTTCCTAATTCCAGCTTATCCCAGTACATCCTTTCAAATCCTCTCAGGAGACCCTATCTTCCTCAGGGTCCGATGATTCAGAGACTGCAAACATATTTTATTTCGCGGAAATGCAAGGAAATAGCTTGAAATCCTTTTTTTGTTTTACCTTCCCTTTGTAAGCAAATGCTGATTTTAAACTGCATCCAAAACTGCAATTCACTTCTCCAACATACAGTATTTAAAACCTTTTTCTGCAAATTTCTGTGACTCTAGATTCGAGATAAGCTTCCAAATCCACATTCACACCCCCACTAAGAACCCCAATTTCCATCTGTACAATACCACCTACCTTTACCCATCTCAGTTCACCTGCCTTTCTTACCTCTCAGTTTGATGATACTAATGCACTCCTGACTGATCTCCCCATCCCCCATAAACTCAAGATCATTCAAAACTCCACTACCCATGTCTTAATTGACAGCAAGCGCAATTTCTGTCACCCCTGTGCTTATTGATCTAACTTGGAATATGGTGAAACAACATCTGGTTTTGAGAAATTTCAACTTGACTTCAAATCTCTCACCGTCTTGCTCCCTCCTTCATCTTCGTGATTGCTTCTAGTACCACATCCCTCCATGATATCTGTACTCCATTAATCTTTGCCTCTTGTATGTCTCAAATTTACTTGCTCCACTTAATTGTTTAGGCCTTCTCTGCACAATACAGCTCAGCCTCCCAACTTTAGTTTCTTCTTTTCTCCCCCCTCAAAATCTACCTTTTTGATCAAGCTTTTCGATAACACTCCTAAACTGTGCCTTGGGACATTTTATTGCATTAGAAGGCACTACATAAAGTTGTTTTTCTAAACTGCAGAATGATGAACATTTATAATTCTTTGTTTAAATGCCCTTGCCCTCTTTGATTCACACTGAACCTTCTACACCACACCCATTCCGTCATTCCAAATTATTTTCATCTCTGAAACATAATCTACCTACACCTCTTTCACCCTCAATTTTGATTAACTCTAACACATCTCCATGAAATTTGACTGCTCCAATGGTCTCAACAAGGTCTCCATCTCCAAAACCTCCAGTGCTATACATCAAACATCCAATCCACTGCCCAAGTAAATCAAGCACATTTTTCAAACTAATTTTCAAACCACAATCATTCTTCTACGCATTGCATGTTTCTTGCAATTTTTTTTTAATGCAGTACCTGTGGGGCTGGGAAAGCAGACACTCTGATTTTCACTAAAAGCATAGTTTCATCCCCCAGTATAAGAGTTTGGATTGAAAACTTTGCAATTGCTCTCTACTGCTCTAGAAAATTGTACCTCATCTTAATGTGTCTTCAAGCCAAGTTTCAGCCCATCGATTCATGGAACAGGGTGGAAAACAGCTGATTCCATTGTATGACACAACTCTTTTTGTAGTACATCAAACCACGACGCTTTATTTTCTCCACCTATCACTAGATAACTAACCTTTATTCTCCAAGAGGAATTTCAGCATATTATCATGTAACTCGAAATAATTTTTGCTAAGTCGTAAAAGAATGAAAACTTTTGATAACTGAGCACAAAATAAGAAAATTCAACTGATCTCTCATCAAACCTCCATATATACCTGACGTTAGCCCTCAGTGCTCTGTTTAGATAGCATTCGAATATTTGCAGTTTTTCCCTTATCAATGTTGATTTTTGCAGATTTCTTTGCATTATCTGCAATACTCAGCTTGTGCTTCAAGAGAATTATCTGCTGAATCAACTCTGTAAATGTTCTGACTTTGAGCGTACAAGGCACAAGTTAGGTAATGAATAATAGCTTACATCAGATTGAGTTGAAAGGCTGCAATTTAAAAGGGTCAGACAATCTCAAACAGCAAGCAATGCTCGATTAATAAAATATTTTCTAAAAATTAAATTCTTTCACTGACATATTATAATACAATAAAGTTATTTTAATAAAGTGATCATGCCTGTAGGAACTTTGGTGCATTTGCAAAGTGCTGAATGATGATGAAAACACAATACTGTCAGAATAGGAAATAAGAAATAATATTAGATCTTTTTAATCAACCTGTTCAGACATATTATGACATACCTCTGAAACAGGTGGGACTTGAACCTGAGTCTTGTAACCCTGAGGTAGGGGTATCAGTACTGTACCACAAGAGCCCACTAAAGAGAGATGGAGATAGAGTCTCGTGTCTAGATGTTTTCCAATCAACCTATTCAGACTCCTGGAGCAGGTGGGACTTGAACCTGGAATTTCTGGTCGGAATACTACCATTGTACCACAAAAGCCCCCTAATTTATATGGTGTAGATATTGTCTGGACAACCTGTTCAGACATGTTACAACACCCTTCTGAGGCAGGTGGTACTTGAACCTGGGCCTCTTGGTTCAAAGTTAGGGACACCACATGAGTTCCTCCACAGACTTTAACACAGCATACAATCATGTGCCACATAATTGGCCTGTCAGCAAAGTCAAAGCCATGGAATAAAAAGGGGCAGTGGAAGCATTGGTGTAAAATTGCGCAAGTGACAAGAAACAATTGTTTTTCAAATTAGTGCAAGAAGTATAGCGTTCCTCAGCAGTCAAAACTTGCAACATTGCTTCACTTGACCTAAATGAATGAACTCAATTTCAGCATGCAGGCAGGGCACACGTTTTTAAAAATTCAGATAACATGAAACTCGGAAATAGAGATGGACTTCAAAAGGACATAGAAGAGCTGATGGAATGCCTGGGCACACAGCAAATGAAATTAAACAGAAAAGCATGAAACGATAGGATGAGGGGAGGATCTGGGCAGTTAATGGCTTAATGGGCCGAATGGCCTCTTTCTGCACTGCAGGGATTCTATGATCTGCTTGGAAAAATACAGGCAGCAATATGAAGTAAAAGAATTCAATTCTGAAAGGGTGTAACAGATGAACCTTGGCAGAAATGTTGAAGGTGAAAGGGCAAGTTCGGTGGTTAATAAGACAGACCAGGGTATTGGCTTCATAAATAGCAATAAGTTGCTAAAGCAAGGAGTTTATGGCAAACTTTTATAAAATTCTAGTTCAGCCTCAAGTGAAATGTTGTGTACAATTCAAAGACCACATTTTAAGGAAAATGTGAAGCCATGAGAGAGTGCAGAAAAATTCATGATAATTTCAGGGAAGAGGAGTTTCAGTTACATATATCTGTACTGGGAAATGTGAGGCTATTCTCATTAGAGAAGGAAATTCAAACACTAATATTTGATATAAATGTTCAAAATAATGAAGAGCCTTTACAGAATAGATAGGGAGAAACCCGAAGACACTAGTTTCAGTATATTGTGGCATTAGAAAACCATTTTTACACTGAAAATGATTAATTCCTTGCCTGAGAGCATGGAGGTAGATTCAAACAAGCCCTTCAAAAACCAATCAGATAATTATCTGAAAAGAAAAATTGTATGGTTGTAGGGAAAAGGTGAGGTAATAAGGCTAAGAGAGCTGGCATACACACTAAGGACCAAATGGCCTTCCTCTGCGATGTCATACTATGAGCCAAAGTCAATGTCAAAAAACCTGAGCCATGTAATTCTGTGAAGGTAGAAAAATCAATCTCTGTCAATTCAGATGACAAGAGACAGCAGACCCTTAGAGGTGTTGAGCATAGGGAACAGGCCAGTCGCACTCTATTAATAGAAGAGGATTACGTGCAGTAGTCCCACTCAGAATCAATAACCAATTGGGCTATCTACATCTAATATAACTGAGCAGAACGAATTGTTATTTGATTTGCAAAACGCACCTGAAAATTGCATCAGGCCAGTTTGCTGCATATAAGGATAGGCTGAGATGATCACAGTCACTCAATTTTCAACCACGTACTGCCTGTGTTGGCTGGTGTTTAAACAGTGCTTTGCACAACCACTGAGTGTTTCACTGCCAATGAAGTACTTCCTTTAAGTGCAGCCACTGCTGTAATTTAGGAAAGGCAGAATTTTGCGCTCTGCAAGCTCCCATTAACAGCACTGAGCAAAGGACCAGATCATCCATTTTGATGCTCCTGATTGAGGGATAATATTGGACAATACACAATATTGGATAACACTGGATAACTCCCACAACCCTCTTCAAAATAGAGAGATGGCATATATTTAAATCTACCTGAACAGACAGAAGGGGCTCTGAGTTTGCAGCAATTCTTTAGAGTTGCACAGGAGAGTCAGCTTTGATTTTGTGTTCAAGTCCGAAAGCAGGATCAGAACCCGGGACCTTAGGAGTCAGTGGCAAAAATGCAAACAACTAAGCCATGGCTCATATGTACGAAATTATACCAAATAATTAAAAATGGTCCTAGGAATTTTAATTACTTCAACATTGTCAGTTAGATGAACATACAAAAGCATCAACACTGTTTCAATAAAAATCTAATAACTGTTTATTTCCCTTATCAATTCCGATGAAATACATATGAATTAAAAACAACCCATTTTTCTTTACAACTGCTATATAATCATAGAATTTCTAAAAGAAAAACAGTAAATTCTAAGTGGCTTTTTCAGACTGACAACATGCTTCCTGGAAAGATTGTCTTCGAAATCAGTGCATCACTTAAAATCATACACTGAGAGCAATGTAACCAAGCAGCTTGCATACTCCACATCTAGGGTGCAAGGATGGTATTAAATTATAGCATACACAGTAAACAAATACCAGTAAAGGAAGGACACAGTCTGCAATTCTCTACGCACATGCAACAGTGTGTAACAATTACAGGCATTCCCTGATTTACAAACACATATACTTAGGAACACAATCTCATAAGGGATGTAATTTTACAGACCTGACATATAATATTTCGTCTACTTACGAATGCTCCTTTATATTGTCCCGCAATGTGCTCCAACTTATGTACAAATAGACTTGCAAATAGTCTCCAAAAAGGAACCATTTGCAATCCAGAGACTGCCTGTACAACATAACTAAATGAGATTGATGGTCAGAAGAGATATTAAGACCAAAAGCTTGGCCAAAGTTGTAGGTTTTAAACAGTGTCAAAAAGGATGGAAGAAAGGCAGAGAGGCAATTCCAGTCCTTCGGGCCTTCACACAGCTGCTAATTAAGTGATTAAAATGAGAGATTCTCAAAAGGCTAGGTTTGAAGAGTACTAATATTGTCAGGTTGTATGATTCGAGGAGATTATAGAAATAGGTAGTTATGGTACTATACAGCCATTTAGGCCTATGCTTGTTAAATTTTAACAGAATGAGAGGGAAGCTAATTAAGATACACAAGATGCTAAAGGGGATTAACCAAGTAATCATGGAGCAGATATGTCCCCTTGTAAGGCAATCTAGAAAAAAAGGACATAGTTTTAGGCTGAAGGCTGGCACATCTAAAACTAAGATGAGGAGGAATCTATGGGTTGTGAATCTATGGAATTCAATAATGCGGAATGCAGTGATTGATGGGACACCACATAAATTTAAATAGAAGGTATTCAATTTTTTTTGTGAGAAACAAGTTAAAATGTTATGAGGATTAGGCAGAAAAGTAGAGGTAAGGACAAGATGAGGTCAACCAGGATCACTGTCATTGGTGGAGCAGGCTCAAGAGGCTGAATAGCCTATTCCTACTAGAGTTCTTCTGTTCTGAGAAGGATTTGATTTTTGAAACACAACATTGGTTTACTTGGAGCCTTGATAGGTCAAGACGCGCAGGGGCAAATGCTGACAGCAGTTTACAATGTTTAAGTTTATGAAGAACAAAACATGGGAGGCCGGCCATTGGAACAGTCAAATCCAAAAGTAACAGAAGCAAGCGATTCAGCTTTGAGTAGGTTGAGGTGAGGTGGAATCAAACTTTGTTACAGAGACGAAATAGCCAATCTTAGTGATAACAAAGTTGTGCATTCAGAAACTCACTTCACTTCCAAACAAAAAGCAAAGGAAGGATCAACAAAGAGATTTTAAAAGATACACTGTTAACATTGTAATTGGAGGTTTCCAGTTCAAACGTAGACTGGGTTGGTGGGTGTACAGCAAATTTTACTTTGGAAACTCTGTTAAATGCTGCCTTTGTTGGAGCTTTTAGGGCAGTCAGATTACAATTTTAACAGTAGATTCCAGGCAGAAACAAAGACTGAAATTTGGTGCTTTCTGAAAGTGGGCTAATATGTCATATGTGGATTTCTAGTCCTGCAACATCTCCTCAAAGTGGAAAGCATTTTTGGAAAAGAAAACACTTCCAACTAAATTAATTCTAGATCTTGGAAACTGGGGACAGGGATGGGGGGGTGGGGAATAAGGGTAGGGGTAGCAGATGTGACCCAATGACCGACAGCCAGTGTTTGTGAGGTGGTGTCCTAAAGCAAGGATTATCAGGAATAATCACAAGGGACAAAAAGTCATTGCACCAACTACAGTTAGGTTTTTTCCTTACTCTTGACACAATTGCACTGCTGTCATGGAATGCAATGCTAATTCCTTACATTAGTAAACAAGGCATCATTCACCTGCTTCATACAGCTTTGCCCTGTAAATTGAATGATGTTGCTAGTGTCATTTTTGAGAGGCTGAAAAAGGTCTGAAACATAAGAGTGAGTGTCCAAGTCACCTTGACAGCTCCTGCCACTTGCAATTTGATAGTATTTGTCTGCAAATGAAGCAAACTGAAGATCCCATTTGTTTTCAGCAGAAGCTTCTGGTAGCAAGTCTCATCCAGTCATAAGTGTGCACAGTACACATTATGAACAGAGGGATGGAGAGGTTGTCCTTTGCACCAGCTCCAATCCAAATGCTGTACTCATGCCATTTCAGGTGGAAAAATCAGAAATTTTCCATCATCATGATACAAATGGAGTCACCTTTAAAGATGAATTATTTTGGGCAAGGATTCTGCCAGGAAATCTGACATTTAAGTGGGAAAAAATTGGAAATGTTCTTCATTTATTGCTAAATCACACACCAAACACTCCATCCCCTCAGACAGCAATTGTGTTTTTACAGCAGCATTCACATTCAACAAGTACAATTTCTGCCCATACTCTCATGTCAGCATCTCAGCACAAACTCTACTACACAACAATAAAATATGTGTCTGTGAAATCGGAGATGTTACAAAACTGAGAAATAAATGGGCAGCTGTATCAAGTTTTGGAAGTTTGGCATGAAGATGACTTATCTCTGAAGATAGATCCTGATAACATTCAGGTAGAGGGTATTTTAAGTCTAAATAAAGATTGCTAATGTTTGGATTGTACCATGATTACTGCTGGCACGCTTTGAATGTCTGCTTTGTAAATGCACTAACAATCACTGCTATTCTTTTGTTTGTGGGGTATAAGTTGATTTTGGAATGTAATGCAAGATGGGCAGAGATAGCAATTTGGCACTTGCTTTCAAAAGTCTGCCCTAATTCATTGTGCACTCACTTCAATGTAAGTTGTGTTATTAGCTATTTTGTACAGACTGAATGAGTTTACACTGAACAGCTTGAACCAAATACCAATACAGAATTGTGAAAATAAATACATTATATTGAGAATCTCCTACCCAAACAAAACAATAAAAACTCAAACTAGATTCAAAAGCAACTACTCAACTTTTTTTGTGTTTTAAGAAAAGTAGGCACACTATTGTGGAATGGCAAACTGTACTAGAGGACTCTTCATACTGTGGAATTGTCTTGTGCCTTTTCCACAACAGTGAGTCAATTTAAGGTATGGCACTGTTAAGTAGTACTGAGTGAAAGAGAGCACAATGATAAACAAAAACTGGAGGGAAAATCTACATTGGGTACATTCTGGTGACTCACGGAGGGCAGCATTGCAGGAGTCCTTATTGATACAAAGGCTATGAAAAATTTGACAATAAATAAGAAAGCACGTGCATCCTCCCAAAAATGGGGAAAAGTGTGAAAAATTAAGAAGTGTAGAAATCTACATGCAGCATCTTCAGAAATATAAAATATATTAATATTTATGAGCGACCCTTCATTTTGATTGAGCTTTGTATAGCCAGCATTTTCTTTTTTGCATTTCAGATTTCCAATGTTTGACATCATTATTTTTTGCCTGCACTGAATAATATTAGAAACTTTATGTAGCCATTGTCAATTAGCATGAGAAAAAGTGAAATAAAATATTCCATTTTAATATTTTAATTTGTGGATATTCTAGTCAATTGCATCCCATCTGCTTATTCTGGTGAAAAAAAAACTGGAGGCTTATTCGGCAGTAATTGTGAAGCAGTGTACAGATGCCTGGACTACATTAAAGCCTGCCTATTTTCTGAGCATCCTGCACTTAAAATCAAGCCAGCCCATTCATCAAATTCATCAATCGGTTTTACTATTTACCCAGCAATGTCTTACATACTGCAGGAAGTGGCTGTAACTTTTGTCCCTCTGCACTTGAACTTGGAAAGACACCAAGTTATTATGTAAAACTGTATGTATTCCACCTTATACTGCGAAAACAACATCGGTTTAATTGTGGGAGTAAAGAATTATATAAAATAGTTACAAAACACACCAATTGAATGTGTTGTAAAAAATGGAAGGCATTATGATTGCTTTCTTCCCCCACCAGTTCCTGAGATTCAACTTGTAAATCAGCTTTCCCATTACCTTTATATCCAAGTTTGGGACATCGCGTGGTGCAGATTCGCAAGGTTCACAGGCTGTACACTACTTGTTTAATATTTAACAATCTTCTGTGTGAACCATATGACCAACCCAGCAAAGCTGAGTTCCGACAACTATATATACAAACCAAGTATGTCGCACGTTCGAAGAACCTCTATTTTGGGAATTTGTCCTAACATTTGATGGGGCAAACAGATCTCAGATAGTGAAGCTGGAATGGTTTTATTAGCTTTATGAAATACCAGTAGATTGACCATAATAAAGCAATGTAAGAACCACTGTTTGACACACTCTGATCTTTGGTTCAATACAAATGCCATGCTCTTTCCAAAGGCTTGCTTTTGCTAGGTGACGCTTACTTTGTCACAGAGTATTGTATATTTGGAGCTTTCCAAAACCTCTGTAATGAACGGAGGGGTATGATTAGATTAGATTCCTACAGTGTAGAAACAGGCCCTTCGGCCCAACCAGTCCACACCGACCCTCCGCAGAGTAACCCAACCAGACCCACTTCCTTCTGACTAATGCACCTAACACTATGGGCAATTTAGCAGGGCTAACTCACCTGACCTGCACATCTTTGAACAGTGGGAGGAAACCCATGCAGACACGGGGAGAATGTGCAAACTCCACACAGACAGTTGCCCAAGGCTGGAATCGAACCTGGCACCCTGGTGCTGTGAGGCAGCAGTGCTAACCATTGAGCCACCGTGCCACCCTGTTTTAAAGCTTCTGGGTCATTGTGCACATAGCCAGAAAAAGATTCATATAAGATCTCTGTGTTTAAACATATTGTCAGACTGGTGAAATAATCAACAAAAAAAACACAAAATGTTCACTGGAGTATGTGCTATGAGAATGTAGTAGCCTGCAAAGATGAGTTCATTGACTCAGTAGCTCTTGATTAACCTTTGTACCAACTCTGGGCCTTTGTTTATTGAAGAGGTTGCCCTCTGTCTTGAATTGAATATGTACAGCCCAGCAAGATCTTTGACTGTGTATTGGCATGTCATTGGTGACAAGATGGGAAAGAGAGTTCAAGACAAAACACAGCCTTGCAGCAAAATAGCCATCATGCCACTGCAAAATGAGCAAATGACACATCATCCTTCCGGACCACCGATACTTATATATGAAAGACCTTTACAGTTTAGTGCCAAAAGCCTTAGTTAAATCAAGAGCACCAATTAAGGTCCTTATTCTTTTCATGGGACTTTCTTGAATGTGACATGCTGCATAAGTTCACATTTGCTGTTTTCCCACCTGTAAGCAAGCCAGCCAGAAATTCTGGTCTACAGATTCAACGCAAGGAGTGACAATCCAAGTAAGGGAAAAGCTTGCTGGAATTTTTCCTGATGTTGAAAGAAGTGTTGAAAGTACTCGCTCTCTTTCCATTTGGAGCGATGAGTTGCAGAGGTATTTTAGTCTTGATACATTGCGCTCAGAATCCAGATTAGGGAGAAGAGACTAGTGAGTGCCCTGGCCATGAGAGTCCCTCTGTCGCTGAACTCATTGGGTGGGATGTCATCAGCTCCCACATCGCCCATCAAAAGCTGTTTTAAGGCTTTTGTGACTTTGATAGAGAAGGAAGCAACTCAGCGGTATCATTACAGAGTGAGAATTTTTAATTGAAGGAATTGTTGAAGTCCACTGTCCAATGAGAGAGAATCTCATGGGTACTTGTTTGCAGCGGATTGCTATTTGCTCAGAAGGTAAGTACCACCCCGTTTTTGTTTATTTCATTGAGAGATCACAGACCTTCACATCGAACCTTCAGGTAATTTTTTTTTCAGAATCTGCTTGATGCCGAGTAGCTTTATTTTCAAGACAACTTTTTATCTCTCCGAGTTTGGCCTGTGCTTTTTTTTTTTAGACAATTCTATATATGGTGCTTCTTGCTGGTAAGTTATTGTTAGATATGTAAGATCAGTACGTGTTATGCACTTTATCCAGGAACTTTTAAATGCAACATCCAAAACATTTATACCAGTCTGGTGCTTCCACTTAATGAATCCAAGGACCTCAAATGTTGCACTTCAAGTAACATTCTTTAAGTTTTTCCAAGAATATTGTCCTTGCTGCTTGGAAAAGATAAAGGAATCTCAATGGCAGATGCAATAAATCTTATATTTAAGCAAGTTAAGTTTTGGTTTAATAAATATGAATTTTCCAGCCTTTGGAAACATGGTGCTCACTGCTAAAGTCAGTCCACTAATTTAAAACTGGCAGAACTTCAAACATCAGATGCTCAAGTCAGTCCGGAAATTTAGAGTGTTGGTTATTCTCAATTCTTTCAAGCATCCTCCATTAACTTATACTGAGTACACATCACAGAACAACTTGGTAAAAACAAGGACTGCAGATGCTTAAAACCAGAGTCGAGATTAGAGTGGTGCTGGAAAAGCACAGCAGGTCAGGCAGCATCTGAGGAGCAAGAAAATCAACGTTTCGGACAAAAGCCCTTCATCAGGAATAGAGACCTGAATCACAGAACAACTTCCCTAACGTCTTAATCAAACAGCATTCCTTGTGAAATTGAATGTGTCACCTTGTACTTTTTGAACAGAGAATGTAAACATATCTGGTCCCTGCAGAATTGCAAAATATATTGTAACATAGATGCATAAAAGTGCTGCAACTCTATGAACTTTCTCGGATAGAAATGTTCTTCATTCTGTGCGAGCAATTGATTTAAGGCATAGAACTGTTTGACGCTAAGCATGCTGAGTAAAGAACGCCTTTCGCTTAATTATCATGGTTTACAATTTGCACTTGGGTTTGGGTGAGGAAACTGTGGCAGTACCCATCTGCACTTTAGCATATTTTGCATAGCACAGCACAGCAATGGAAATAGAACTAGAAACAGGCCAGCTAATATCAGCTAATCCAAAAAATGCCCAGAAACGAAGGGTGGTTTACTTTGGAAAATTCTTTTGAACAGAGTCCAATTAAATAAAATTGCATAAAATTAACATACTCTCATCCTTACAGCGTTCAAATAAAAATAAGGCAAATGAATCAAAGTCTTTGCAGTGGATGATTGTGTTCTGGTTAAAACAGGGAGTTTCTGGTTAATCTCAGGGAGTCCCTCTCCCACTGCAACTCCCAGGTACTCTATGCTACTTTCTCCCCACCCCCACTGTCCTCTCATTTATCTTTCCACCCTTCAGGCACTCTGTCTGTATTCCTGATGAAGGGCTTTTGCCCGAAACGTGGATTTTACTGCTCCTCGGATGCTGCTTGAACTGCTACGCTTTTCCAGCACCACTCTAATCTAAACTCTGGTTTCCAGCATCTGCAGTCATTGTTTTTCCCTTCTGGTTAAAACATTCACTTACCATATTGCTTGGAACAACTCATTGTTTAGTTTTATCAATGTATGTCCTCATTTTGATCTGTGCTAAATAGAGGATTGGTGATATTATTCCAATGAATGTTGGCTTGTAGGGTACAGGATGACAGTAGTTTCTGCTGAGTAGAATTACAGATATAGCTGTATTACAAAGAACAAACAAAATTTAAGAGTAGCAGAAGCATGGCAAAGGCCATTATGACTGGCATTCTAGCATGTAATGACCATTATCAAGATTGATCAGAAGTGATACACTTACTGGTAGGGTCCTGGGAGTGTTGCTGAACAAAGACTGAAATAACTCCACGAAGGCTGGTATCCCATCAAGTCACCCTTTATTTACATATATATAGTACATGACACTGACGGAGATAGCACAGAACCAGCTCCTAGAGTGAGCAGAACTCTTGGCATTCCTGTTTATATCTGTCAGGAGAAAGTAGGAATGCAGATGCTGGAGATCAGAGTCAAGAGTACGGTGCTGGAAAAGCACAGCAGGTCAGGCAGCATCCGTGGGCACGAGAATCAACGTTTCGGGCATAAGTCCTTCATCAGGAACGAGGCTTGTGTGCCGGAGGGTGGAAGAGAGCTGAGAGATAAACGTGAGGGGGCTGGGGGAAGGTAGCTGAAAAGATGGGTAGATGAAGATGGGGAGAAAGTGATAGATAGGAGATGAGGGTGGAGCGGATCGATAGGGAGGACAATGGACAGGTGAAGAGGGCTATGCAGAGTTGGAAGGTTGTGTCTGGGAATAAGTTGGGGGGAGTGGAAAGGGGGAAACTGGTGAAATTCCGTGTGGTTGCAGTGTCCCAAGGTAGAAGATGAGGCGTTCTTCCTCTAGGCATTGGGTGTTTAAGATTTGGTGCGCCCACGAGGAGATCGAACAGTTCATCAACTTCACGAACACCTTGCACCCAGACCTCAAGTTCACCTGGACCATCTCAGACACCTCCCTCCCCTTTCTGGACCTCTCCATCTCAATCTCCGGCAACCGACTAATCTCACATCTACTACAAACCCACCGCCTCCCACAGCTGCCTTGAGTACAACTCCTCCCAACCCGCCTCCTGTAAAAACACCAACCCTTATTCCCAATTCATCCACTGCATCAGTTTCCAGGAAGACTAATCCCACCATAGAACATCCCAGATGGCTTCCTGCTTCCAAGACTGCAACTCCCCTTCCCACGTAGTTGATGGTGCCCTCCAGGGCATTTCCTCCACTTCCTGTACCTCCACCCTTGAACTCCACCCCTCCCAATACACCAAGGACAGAATCCCCTGGTCACCTTCCACCCTACCAATCTCTATATATATTGCATCATTCTCCACCATTTCAGTCACTTACAAACAGACCCCACCACCAGGGCTATACATCCTTCCCCCACCCCCATCAGCATTTCGGAGAGACCATTCCCTCTGCAACTCCCTTGTCAGATCCACATCATCTACCAGCCCACACCCCCCTGGCACCTTGCCCTGCCACCGCAAGAAGTGCAAACCCTGTGCTCACACCTCCCCCCTCACTTCCATCCAAGGCCCCAAAGGATCCTTCCACATCTGGCAGAAATTTACTTCCACAAATGTCATCAACTTTATCCGTTGCACATTGTGGTCTCCTCTACATTGGGGAGACAGGATGCCTCCTTGCAGATCATTTCAGAGAACATCTCTGGGACACCCGCACCAACCAACCCCAACGCCCTTGGCTGAATACTCTCACTCCCACCAAGGGCATGCAGGTCCTGGGCTTCCTCCATCACCAAAACCCTAACCACCCAGAGGAGGAAGAATGCCTCATCTTCCACTTGGGACCCTGCAACCACACAGGATCAATTAGGATTCCTCATTCCCCTATACCCACCTTATTGCAGTCCCACCCTTCCAACTTGGCACCGGCGACTTGACCTATCCATCGTCATTCCTATCTATCCGCTCCACCCTCCTCTCCTACCCATCATCTTCTGCCCCACCTTCATCTATCTATCCCATTCTCAGCTACTTTTCCCCCAGCTCCACCCCCTCCCATTTATCTCTCAGCCCCCCCGGCCCACACGCCTCACTCCTGGTGAAGGGCTTATGCCCAAAACATCAATTTTCCTGCTCCTTGGATACAGCCTGAACTGCTGTGCTTTCCCAGCACCACACTCTCGACACTATTTATGTCTGTCAGCCAAGATTCCCTGATTGGACCTGGTTGACAGCCCTAATCAGGGAACTCATTCTATGAGATCCACCTAGCTAGCCAATTTCCAACCACTATAGCGATATTGGGTACAGGTTCATAGTTCCTTGATAGTGGAATCACAGGTAGACAGAGTAGTGAAGACGGCATTTGGTATGCTTGCCCTTATAGGTCAGTGCATTGTGTATAGGAGTTGCAATGTCATGTTACAGCAGGTAGAGGACATTGGGTTAGGCCACTTTTAGAACACTGCATTCAATTTTGGTCTCCCTACTACAGAAAATATGTTGTTAAATTTGAAATGATTCAGAAGAGATTTACAAGAATGTTGCCAGGGTTGAACTGTTTGAGCTATAGAGAGGCTGAGTAAGCTGAGGCTATTGTCCCTGAACTGTTGGAGGCTGAGGGGTGACCTTATAAAAGTTTATAAAATCATGACAGGCATGGATAGGGTGACTCACCAAGGTTTTTTCCCCCCAAAGTAGGGAAACTAGATGACATAGGTTTAAGTTGAGAAAGATTTAAAAGGGACCTAAGAGGCAACTTTTTCATGCAGAGGGTGGTGCTTGTAGGGAACAAGCTGCCAGATGAAGTTGGGCAGGCTGGCACAATTAAAGCATTTAAAAGGCATCTGGGTGGGTACATGAATGGGAAGGGTTTCAAAGAAGATGGGCCAAATGCTGGCAAATAGGACTAAATTAATTTAAGATACCTGTTTGGCATGGACGAGTTAAATCAAAACTGTCTGTTTCCATGGTATATAACTCTTTGACTCTATGAAATTGGATTCCTGACTATATCTGATAATATCCCTTTTGAACAAAGTCTGAGCATCTAAGTAATATTATTTCCATTCTGGTGATTATTTTTGGATATGATTAGATTCCCTACAGTATGGAAACAGGCCCTTCGGTCCAACCAGTCCACACAGACCCTCCCAAATGTAACCCACCCAGACCTGTTTTCCCTATGATTAATGCACCTAACACTATGGGCAATTTAGCACGGCCAATTCATCTGGCCTGCACACTTTTGGACTGTGGGAGAAAACCGGAGCACCCGGAGAGTGTGCAAACTCCGCATACACAGTCGCCTGAGGCTGGAATCAAACCTAGGACCCTAGTGATGTGAGGCAGCTGTGCTAACCACTGAGCCACCAAGCCACCCTGGTTCATTTCATAATTTTGGGCAGCACGGTGGCTCAGTGGTTAGCACTACTGCCTCACAGTGCCAGGGACCAGAGTTCGATTACAACTTCTATCGACTGTGTGGAGATTGCATATTCGCCCAGTCTCTGCTTGGGTTTCCTCCGGGTGCTCCAGTTCCTCCCACAGTCCAAGGATGTGCAGGTCAGGTGAATTGGCTATGCTAAATTGCCCATAATGTTAGGTGCATTAGTCAGGAGTAAATGTAGGCAATGGGTCTGGGTGGATTACTCTTCAGAGGGTCGGTGTGGACTTGTTGGGCTGAATGGCCTGTTTCCGCACTGCAGGGAATCTAATCTAAAAAGATTGTGGCGCCCTGAATGTCACAAATGTTTCTGTGAGGTATGTTATGTAACACAGGGGTGTTGCATAGCAGATATTGCTAACGTGCATTGATTTTTTTTTACAGTTTTATTATGAGGTTAGTGAAGTAACAAAAAAGTTGCCTTGTTTTAATTTATTTGTAAGCACATTGAACCAGCATCATGAAAACACACTATTGAACACACACCACTAAGTTATTCTGATTAAATATCCCACTTCTCGGAATTTGTTGAAACTATACAAAATCAGAATCAAGTTCTCAAATCTCTCTGAGCCTTCTAGGATTTTACCATGATTTGCTCTGTTTAAATAAAATTTAAAATTGATTCCCAGGTCAGGGCAGCATGATGACTTTTACATAAATCACTGTTAATTCATTGTCCAAAATTCTGGAATTCCCAACTAAATGTAATTATGAGATTTCGGTCATGACAAATACTTGGTTTACATAAAAGGCTCACTATTAGCCATTCCTCTTATGAAGAACAAATCTTAAAATCATTTCCCTCAAAGCATTTAAAGACATTATTTGTTATGACCCATAACGCATGACCCTTATTTTCTGTTTGTACCCAAGAGACAAACAAAGTACAGCTAATGTTGGAACTTCCTATTTAGTCTGGAGTTAAGGGAATTGTTTGCACACTCATTAGCGTATGTTGGTTGTTGAAGCTCAGGAGGGAACAAGATGTTTCAAATCGGGCTCTGTAACATGTGACACGTGACATCATTAAACTCTGCTTCACACGCATGAACCACAAATTTCCCAGAACTCTGATATTCCTACACATGTAATTTTTGGATAACACCTTTGTAATCTCACTTTGAGTGCTGCTCTGCCAAATGATTGGCTTGAAAGTTCACCTACCCGGCAATTCTGAATAACAAGAAATAGAGACAAGGAGAGATATCAAAGAATGCACAGTAATCAACCTTGTATGACGTGGGAGTGGTTCAGGAGAAATTGTTTTTTGTTTGTCAAAGTTCACTTTTCATTCTCGTCTGTTTTTGTAGTTTAAACCCAAAAAATGATGTGGATAATGTAAATTAAAAAGGGATTTTAAAAATGTACTGCAATTTAATTCCGTATGTTGTCTTCCTTTGCCATCCCGTGTATTAGTACAACTTGGTTCCAGAAATGTTGCGACTATAAACAATTTTAATGGCTTCATATTGGAAACAAAAGGAAGAATCTGATTGTTTCTTGTAGTCAGTCCACTTAATAAAACTTCCAACTATCCTTTAAACCCATTAAACTTCCAGAATACCAAGCTTTCAGTTGTGATTTTAGACTATTTTGCTTTCAACCCAATGGGTTTTATTATTACATCTACCTCCTGGGATCCTTTCAAAACATTTGTGCAAGAAATATTTACTTTTTTTTCAAGAAAGGAATCTGCTGAGAATGCCTTTTCATAGAGAAACTAATGTTATAACACATAGTAAGCAACATATTCTTTACAAACCATAACAATTCTCTAGATCTCTATGATAGTACTCCCACAGACCCAAGGGTAACTTTATCTAAATAGTCTTAACTCTGCAATGTGCAAGAATGATTACGTTCTGTTGTATTTGCCACAGAAATAAATGGTTTAAAAATCAAATCCCAAGAAATTTGTGCCTTACAACCTGAGAGTTATGACAGCACTTTAGCAAAAAAGCAAGCATATGAAATGTAACTTTTTTTTTGAAGGTGAAACATTAATAAGGTTCTGTTGTATATTTACTAACATTAAAAATGTTATACACAGGGGAGTGAGGAAGAGGCTATCTAACCTGTGCTGTTATTCCAGGTCATGAAGTATATCAAGCTCTGTCCTGAGCTGATTTAATGACTGAACTTCCACAGTCTTCAAGTTGAGAATTACAAAGATTCACTACCCTGAGAGAAGAAGATCCTCCTCATCTCAATTCTACATGGCATACCTTCTTTTTCAAGAGTCATAGAGCTGTACATCACGGCAACAGACCCTTCGGTCCAACTCTGAAAAAGGGAGGACTGCAGATGCTGGAGATCAGAGTTGAAGAGTGTGGTGCTGGAAAAGCACAGCAGATTAGGCAGCAGGAGAATCAACATTTCGAGCAAAAGCTCTTCATCAATCTCATTCCTGATGAAGAACTTATGCTCAAAACATCGATTCTCCTGCTCCTCGGATGCTGCCTTATCTGCTGTGCTTTTCCAGCACCACACTCTTCAACCCTTTATTCCAACTTGTCCATGCCAACAAGATACCCTAAATAAATCTAGTCCCATTATCCAGCATTTAGCCCATATTCCTCTAAACACTTCCTATTCATATACCCATCCAGATGCCTTTTAAATTTTGTTATTGTACCAGCCTCCACTACTTCCTCAGAGTAGATTCCTTCCATGAACCACCCTCTGTGTGAAAAAGTTGCTCCTAAGGTCCCTTTTAAAACTTTCCCCCTCACCTTAAACCTATGCTCTCTAGTTTTCGACTCTCCCACCCCAGGAAAACGATCTTGTCTATTTACCCTATCCATGCCCCTCATGATTTTATAGACCTCAGCCTTGGACACTCCAGGGAAAAAAACCCCAGTCTATTCAGCCTCTTGGCATAGCTCAAACCCTCCAACACTGGCAACATTCTTGTAAATCTTTTCTGAACCCTTTCAAGTTTCACACATTTCTCCCAAAGCTGGGAGACCAGAATTGCATGCAGTATTCCAATAGTAGCATAACCAATGTCCTGTATGGTTGCAACATGTCCTCACAACTCCTATACTCAATGCAATGACCAATCAGAACATAATATACTTATGTTTTTATACTCAGTGCACTGACTAATAAATGCAAGCATACCAAAAGCCTCTTTACTATCATATTTACCCATCTGTAACTTTGTTACTCTGGTTCTACATGCAATAGCTTTTTTGCATTTTCTGTGACTATCCCATTAAGAATTTTATAAGGTTCCATGAGATTGGTTCCATTGAGGTTCATCTAAACACCAGAGAATACAAGTTCAGGCTACTCCGTCGCTCTTCATAAGACAGCCTCACGATTCCAGAAATCAGTCTGGTGAAACTCCCCCCTGTGGCAAGAATATTTTGCTTAGACATTGGGACAAGAACCATATATAATAACCCTTCCATGATCTCACCAGTGCTCTATATAACTGAAGCAAACATTCCTTGCTCATGTACTCAAATCCTCTCATGATAGAAACTGAAATACTGTTTGCCTCCAGGACTGCTGTTGCATTTGTATATAAGCTTTCAGTGTCAAAAAATACCTAGGTCCCTTTGGATATCAACACCAATCGCACACCATTTGATTAGATTAGGTTAGATTACATTACAGTGTGGAAACAGGCCCTTCGGCCCAACAAGTCCACACCGACCCGCCGAAGCGCAACCCACCCATACCCCTACATTTACCCCTTACCTAACACTACGGGCAATTTAGCATGGCCAATTCACCTAACCTGCACATCTTTGGACTGTGGGAGGAAACCGGAGCACCGGAGGAAACCCACGCAGCCACGGGGAGAACATGAAACTCCACACAGTCAGTCGCCTGAGGCGGGAATTGAACCTGGGTCTCTGTCGCTGTGAGGCAGCAGTGCTAACCACCGTGCCGCCCACAATTTAATACATACTCTGTATCTTCATTCCTCCAACAAAAGTGGATAACTTCACCCTTACTAATTCAATAAAAATCTTGAGTTAAGAGTCGAATGATGACCATAACAACAGATTGGGAAAAAAATACGCAGCTCACTGATGACCTTTAGAGAAGATAACTGCCATCTTTACTTAGTCTGGCCAACATGTGACTTCACTACGACAGCAATGTGGATTAGCCTTAATTGCCCTCTGGTCATATTGATGCTCAGACATTCAGTCGTGGTCATGGAGTAGGAGGCTCAAAGGGCTGAGTGGCCTAATCCTACTTTTTGTTTGCAAGTTCATATGGCTCATTTAGTGTATCTTTAGATTAGATTAGATTATCTACAGCATGGAAGCAGGCCATTCGACCCAACAAGCCCACACCGACCCTCTGAAGAGTAACCGACCCAGACCCATTTCCCTTTGACTAATGGACCTAACATGATGGGCAATTTAGCATGGCCAATTCACCTGACCTGCACATCTTTGGATTGTGGGAGGAAACCGGACCACCCAGAGGAAACCCACGCGGACACGGGGAGAATGTGCAAACTCCATACAGACAGTCACCCAAGGCAGAAATTGAACCTGGGTCACTGGTGCTGTGAGGCAGCAGGGCTAACCACTGAGCCACCATGCTGCCCCTATTTTCTGCCTTCTGTTTATTAACCAATCCTCAGTCCATGCTAGTATACTACCCCCATCCCATGCACTTTGACTTTGCTTACTAACCTCCTGTGTTGATTTCCATCAAATTTCTTCTGAAAATCCAAATACACCATAACTTTTGATTTCTCCTGATCAGCTTTACTGGAAACTCACTCAAAAAACCTCTCAGGTTTTCCACTTCATAAATGTATGTGGATTCTGTCCAAGCAAATAATTATTTTCAAAGTATCTAGTAATAACATCCTCTATAATAGATTCTAGTATTTCATCTGTTGATGTCAGGCTAACATCAGGTCTGTGTTTTTTTTCCCTTCTTTCCTAAACAGTGGAGTTATTTTTGCAAAATGTAGGAGCCACAGCAGAATTATTGAAATTACGCATAATGTACAAAATTAATTTATAAAATGAAATTCCACAAGTTTGACACAGACCAATGGCATTAGAAGAATAGCAGCACTTACATTTACATAAGCAAAGGTAAATTTGCTATAGTCCCAGTGAATCATATGTCTGCTCTTTCATTTGACAGAAACAATTGGTGGTGGTTTAACCTGAGGGCCTCCACGCCTCAAGCAAGAGGCCGAGGTTGAGAAGGAAACACCTTCATGGTGACCTCAGCAATTATGGAAATGGAGCTCACAATGTTGGCATCACTCTGTATCACAAACCACCTGTCCAGCCAACTGAGCTAACTCATCCCACCAAAAGCATGGTTTCTTTGAAATACAGTGAATGCTGATGTACAGGCTAATATCACACGTATTTTGCATGCACCAGCAAATGAGTAATCAGGTAACCTACTTAGTGATTTTGCTTGCGGTACAGGGAAAGCTCTTTCTTTTCTGACCATACCATTGTACCTTTAACATTAGCTTGAACGAACAATGGAGCCTTGATTTATTGTGTGCATTTGGACAATCCGTCATTTTCTCATTATTGCGGTGGATCATCAAATGAGTTACACAATGGCACATCTGCACAGAAGGAAGACTGGAAACCAGTAGTGTGGAGAATTCAATAGTTTGGGTACCAAGCATTTTAGGGGGAGAGAGTGATCCACCAGCAGCTGTGATTTGCCATGGTTCCAATGACTGGCAGAAAGAGATATGACGTTTCGAAGGCAGATTTTAGGAAGCTAGGAAAGGAATGTACAAGCAGGACCTGAGTGACAGTAATGGTTACTCCCATTGTCACGCACCAGTGAGAATGGCAATATCAGGATTGGACAGAACAAATACATAGCTGGATCTATAGGATGACAGGCTTTAGATTCCTGAGACAGTAGAACCAGTCCTGGGGCTTTTATAGGCTTGCACCTGAACAGAGATGGGAAAACATCCTTTTTGAGTTGGTTTATTTTGTCTATTGAGGAAGGTTTAAACTAATTTGATTCGGGTTGTGAACTTGAAGATAACAAGGAGGAAAAACAATGTGAACAAAAAGTTGGGTGACACAGATGCTATTAGAGTAAGGATTCTTAAGATATTTGTTGGATCCAGAATAAGAGGGAACGTAATTAGGGTTTAAGTCAAGTTTACAATGGCTGTGTGTGTGTGTGTATACAGTCAATTAGTTGAAATTAGCTATGCGAGAGTATCATGCTATGGTTATATTAGAGACCAGTTTCAAAAAATATTCCAACATACCAACTATGAAGAAAACAAAAATGAATGAATGGCAGTGTATTGCTTCAGGATAATATTACCGATGGCAGGGCGGGTGATGAAAGCCATTCATAAGGCATAGGTGATGCCAGCTTTATAAGGAGGCAGCAAGTACAAAAACAAAGTTATGATCAACCATAATGAACCTCAAATTGAGTACTGTGTTCAGTTCCAAGTATACACTTTAGGAAGGATGTCATGGATCATATATTTTTCCTCTCTACATATGAATGTAACAAAACTGCAACTTAATAATCTACTTGAAGACTTAGAGTTCATGTCCACTTATTTTGATAATATGCAACTCCTGAACAAGAATCTTTATTTGCAAAATTATGGATATCTAAACAGAGTTAATAGGGAAAAACTACTCCTATTGGCAGAATGCCCAAAAACCAAAGGCTCCCTCTTAAAGTGATTGGCAAAATACCCAAAGGTAACAGGAGGAAAATATTTCTTCTTAAAAATGCAGCCAGCTGTTGGTATCTGTAATGCACCACCTGAGGATACAGCAGAGGCATGTTCAAGTGCAGCTTCAAAATGGAACTGGTAAATGGGCAGGGAGAAAGACCAGCTGACTCTAACTTATAGATAACAGGCATAGACCTGATGGATTAAATAACATCCTCTGTGTTGTAAACAATCCATGAGCAAGTCCTGGAACAAAACTTAAATTCTTTGTCTCAAGCTGTGATGAAACAGAACTTAATGAAACATCAAGACTGTACAGTACTTGTCTAAACATTGTTGAAATTCTGCATTTCCATCTTTATGTCTTAGGATTAATATTCAAAGGTTACAGATTCTCAATTGGATATCTTGTCTTTGAACTAGCAGCAAAAAATACTGAAATCTCCAGAAAAGGTGACCACCTTGCCAACAACATTTTAAAAATGCTTTTCTAAACAAAAACCAGAGCATTGCAAACCACTTTGTAATCTCTGATTTCTGAACAAAATATACCATAATACTCATCACTTCATTCAGAAAATGTTGTCAACCATAATAGGTAGCACACAAATGTTTTCAGTACAGAATCAAGTTCTACACAAAATAATGTACCACTTTTAACTACTGTACTAATAATTGTTAGTCTGTCAGATATGTGGATTAAAAGAAGGAATCAAAGGTGGCAATGATTAAAGCATACTAACACTTTGCTACATTAATGTATATTTAATAATTGTTGGAAAGATGTTCAGCAACAAATATGAATGCCCTACTCCTATGCCAGTCTGCCACCTATTGTCCAGCAAACTGCTCAACCAGTTCACGTACTGACAAATTAAAAACCACTGCACTGAGCCTCAAGTAGCCTTGAAACTTACAAAATTTCTGGTGTTTACGATCAAAATATCTACCTAATTTATAGTTAATATTAACCTCATTAAGGTGACGAAGATTCAGAAATAAAATCAAGGAAACAACTTGCACAGTGTAGTCTGTCACAACAGCGGATGTCATAACACGTTTTACAATGATGAGCAACGTATGAAGCATAGTCTCTGTAGTAATGTAGGAAATGCAGTAACCAATTCGAGCACAGCAAGATCCAGAAAGAGCAATTAAATAGATAGTCAGGTCACCTATTTGTCATCTCACATGATGCATAAATGTTGCACAATACACTGGATGAACTCTCCTGCTCTTCTTTAACTTGTGGAATTTTTTTGATGACCAATAAAGGAAATAAACAGGGCCTCTGTGTAATGTTTATTAAGATATGAAGAATTTCAGCAATGAACATGAGATCATAAGTGCCATTAATATCATCAAAAGCCAAGTACAAAATACAACTTCTTTTCTAGAAATACAGAAAAATCATTACTTCAGGCATACACCCCAAGACAAGTATGCTTTCAAATAAAAACAAGTAGCATTCAAAACTCAACATGACTAAAGACAAAGTTACTATTATTGCATTTAATTGAACTAAATGTTTGCTTGTGCTAGTAAATTGAATTGGATTTAAATTTGGTCAAAAATTCAGGTGCAGATAGCATTTGACCTCAGACATTCACTCATAATGGACATCACGTTCTGTCAGTGTACAAGTAAAGGAGACAGAGTTAATATTCTGTGGTTAAGCCTACGCAGACAAACTGAAAATAACGGTTATTGACCATAACGGTCCAAAGGTGGTTTCGCATTTTTGGTAAACTACAGACAGTGTGCATAAAAGAAGCATTTGTTCTGGTTTGTTTTTGAAAATGAATTACTTTGGTTTTTAAAGCAATAAATGTAAATTAAATATTCTGCAATGAGTCTTTTGTAGTCTTTATCTTTAGGTTGCGTTATAGTCAAACAGGGAGCTGCAGATGGCAGGATACTATAATCACAGCATTCTGGACTTGCAAATGGTGACTTGAATCATTAAGTGAATTAATTTATCCTGTCACAATTATAATCTCCCACTATATTTGAAATGGCTTGTGCTGCACACATCAAGGTCCACAATGTTGTATGCCAAACTGCTCACATTAACAAGGACATGTTTGTTTCTTCGAGGAGAAAGTGAGGTCTGCAGATGCTGGAGATCAAAGTTGAAACTTTATTGCTGGAACTACATTCCCCACACAGGTTCATCATGACCAATGGCTCCATGGAGGAACCAATGTGTCGGCAAGTCCAGAACCAGCAGCAACTTCTTACATCAGACAAACAGCCTCTGGACAAAGATGTTCAAGCTGAAGGTCCCTTCATGAAGGCCCAGAGTCTATCGTCCTTGATGCCATTTCACAGCATCACTGCAGAATGCCAATGTCCCAGGACACAGTCACAAATCTCTGTAACTGATGGATTTGCAACTTGAAGGAGTTAGTGGTCCAGTGGCAACTGTTCTAACTTTTTTTTTAATGCAAACCAAGGTTGCTTCCAAGGTTCCACCAGGATCTCTCAATTGTCCACAAATATATCAAGACTGTTACGGAAGCAGTTTGCTAGAGTATCAACATCCTTTCTCCCCAGCACACCACCCTCCTCACCCACCCAACATCTCTTCCCACCACATTGCATAAATGCTGCCATTTCCCCTCAGCTCTGATGAAGAGTCATCTAGACTCAAAACAAGTTTGTACAAGCTGTTAAATTTTGGGCGGCACAGTGGTTAGCACTGCTGCCTCACAGCGCCAGAGACCCGGGTTCAATTCCCGCCTCAGGCAACTGACTGCGTGGAGTTTGCACGTTCTCCCCGTGTCTGCAGAGTACTGGGTCAATGGAAAGATTCTTGGCAGTGTGGATGTGCAGAGGGATCTTGAAGTCCATGTATACAGATCCCTGAAAGTTGCCACCCAGGTTGATAGTGCTGTCAAGAAGGCATTCGTAGAGGGATTGAGTTCCAGAGCCACAATATCATGCTGCGACGACACTAGATGCAGCCACATTGTGGAATATTGCACACAGTTCTGATCGCCATATTTCAGAAAGGATGTGGAAGCATTGGAAAAGGTGCAAAGATGATTTACCAGGATGTTGCCTGGTCTGGAGGGAAGGTCTTATGAGGAAAGGCTGGGAGACTTGAGACTGTTCTCATTGGAAAGAAGGCGGCTAAGAGGGGATTTGATAGAGACATACAAGATGATCAGAGGATTAGATAGGGAAGACAGTGAAAGTCTTTTTCCTAGCATAATGACGTCAGCTTATACGAGGGGGCATAACTACAAATTGAGGAGTGATAGGTTTAAGACAGATGTCAGAGACAGGTTCTTTACACAGAGTGTGGTAAGGGCGTGGAATACCCTACCTGCCAATGTAGTCAACTCAGCCACATTGGGAGATTTAAACAATCCTTGGATAAGCACATGGATGATGATGGGATAGTGTAGGGGGACGAGCTGAGAATAGTTCACAGGTCAGCGCAACATTGAGGGCCAAAGGGCCTGTTCTACACTGTATTGTTCTATGTTCTAACATCAACAATATTATGTAAAATCATGTGCTCACAAAATAGCAGATACTGCTATTGCAAGTGTTTGGGGAAATGACAGTATTTCCTGCATTGGTTGAAGAAAAAAGCAGAACTAAACATGCCAAAAGTATGAAATGACGAACAGGAAATCTGCTTGAACTTCTGAGATTAAACTTTTTCTAAAAAAAAAACTAATCAAAATGGCAAAATTAAACAGGCAACTCCATGATGTTAATCAGCAGCAGCTTCTATAGGAACTCACTTGGGTGAACTTCAAAACTTCATATTTTAACGAACCAAAACAAATTCAAACCAAATCCAAACAATGAATGAATACTCTGTTTCAAGTCACCTCAAAAAATTGATACAGGATAAAATTTCTGTTTTGTCAATCAGAGAATCCTCGAACAAAATTAAGATACTAGCTATCAATTTCTGGAGACTGACAATGAGCTCAATCTCTCAGTAATGTTCTGGAGACCAACTAAAGCGCTCTGAACATTTTTCTTGCAGAAGTCAAAACTGATTACCTTGATTATTTTTAAAAGAGTCATAGAGATGTACAGCGCAGAGACAGACCCTTCAGTCCAAACAGATATCCCAACCTAATCGCGTCTCGTTTGCCAACACTGGTCCAATGTCCCTCCAAACCCTTCCTTTTCATATTCTCATCCAGATGCCTTTTAAATGTTGTAATTGTACCAGCCTCCACCACTTCATGTTGCAGTACATTCCATACACGCACCACCCTCTGCATGAAAAAGTTGCCTCTTAGGTCCCTTTTATATCTTTCCCCTCTCACTCTAAACCTAAGTCCTCTAGTTCTGGACTCTCCCACCCCAGGGTAGAGACTTTGTCTATTTATCCTATCCATGCCCCTCATGATTTTATAAACCTCTATAAGGTCACCCCTCAGCCTCTAACATTCCAGAGAAAACAGCCCCAGCCTGCTCAACCTCTCCTAATAGCTCCAAGCCTGGCAACATCCTTGTAAATCTTGTCTGAACCCTTTCAAGTTTCACAACATCCTTCCACTAGGAAGGAGACCAGAATTGCATGCAATATTCCAACAGAAGCCTAACAAATGTCACATACAGCTACAACATGACCTCCCAACTCCTGTACTCATGCTCTGACCAATAAAGGAAAGCATACAAAACACCACCTTCACTATCCTATCTACTTGCCACTTCACTTTCAAAGAAAGATGAACCTGCACTCAAAATTATCTTTGTTCAACAACACTCTCTACAACCCTATCATTAAATGTATAAGTCCTGCTCTGATTTGCTTTTCCAAAATGCAGCACCTCCCATTTATCTAAATTAAACTCCATCTGCCACTCCTCAGCCCATTGGGATCTTGATCAGGTGGGCCATTGTACACTGAGGTAACCTCTTCGCTGTCAACTACACCACTAATTTTGGTGTCATCTGCAAACTTGCTAACTATCCCCCAAGGTCACATCCAAATCATTTATGTAAATGACGAAAAGCAGTAGACCCTGCACCGATCCTTGTCGCACTCCACTGGTCACAGGCCTCCAGTCTGAAAAGCAACCGTCTACCACCACCCTCTGTCTTCTACCTTTGAGCCAGTTCTGTATCCAAATGGCTAGTTCTCCCTGTGTTCCATGAGATCTAACCTTGCTGACCAGTCTCCCATGAGGAACCTTGTTGAACGCCTTACTAATGTCCATATAAATCACGTCTACTGCTCTGCCCTCAATCCTCTTTGTTACTTCTTCAAAAAACTCAATTAAGTTCATGAGACATGATTCCTCATGCACAAAGCATGCTGACTACCCCTGATCAGTCCTTGTCTTTCCAAATACACATAAATCCTGTTCCTTAGGATATCCTCCAACAACTTACCCACACCAATGTCATGCTTACTGGTCTATAGTTCCCTGGCTTTTCCTTACCACGGTAAGGGCGGCACGGTGGCACAGTGGTTAGCACTGCTGCCTCACAGCGCCAGAGACCCGGGTTCAATTCCCGCCTCAGGCGACTGACTGTGTGGAGTTTGCACGTTCATGCCGTGTCTGCGTGGGTTTCCTCCAGGTACTCCGGTTTCCTGCCACAGTCCAAAGATGTGCAGGTCAGGTGAATTGGCCATGCTAAATTGCCCGTAGTGTTAGGTAAGGGGTAAATGTAGGGTATGGGTGTGTTGCGCTTCGGTGGGTCGGTGTGGACTTGTTGGGCCGAAGGGCCTGTTTCCACACTGTAATGTAATCTAATCTAATCTAAAATAACCTTCCTTATATAGGAGCACCACGTTAGCCAACCTCCAGCCTTCCGGCATCTCATCCGTGACCATTAATTATACAAATATCTCACAAGGGGCCCAGCACTCACTTCACTAGCTTCCCACAGTTCTCGGGTAAACCTAATCAAGTCCGGGGGATTTATCCACTTTGATGCATTTCACAACATCCAGCATCACCTCCATTGTAATATGGAAATTTTTCAAGATGTCACCATCTATTTCCCGACATTCTGTATCTTCGATGCCCTTCTCCACCGTAAACCCTGATGCAAAATACCTGTTTAATGTTTTCCCATCTCCTGCAGCTCCATACATGGGCTGCCTTGCTGATCTTTGAGGGGCCATATTCTCTCCCTAGTTACCCTTTTGTCCTTAATGTATTTGTAGAATCCCTTTGGTTTCTCCTTAACTCTATTTGTCAAAGCTACCTCATGTTGCCTTTTTGCCCTCCTGTTTCCCTCTTAAATATACTCCAATTGCATTTATATTCTAAAGGAGTCATTCAATCTTTCATGTCTATACCCGACATATGTTTCCTACTTTTTTTTAAAAAACCAAAACCTCAATTTCCCTAGTAATCCAGAATTCTCTACACCTACCAACTTTCTTTTCACCCAAAAATGAATACACTGTCTCTGGACTCTGGTTCTCTCATTTTTGAAGGCTTCCCATTTTCCAGAGCCTCTTTACCTGTGAACATCTGCCCCCAATCAACTTTACCTTTCATTTTGTAGTATTTCAAAAGTCCACACAGCAACATGTATGTCAACCACATTAGATTAAATTGTAGATACATGGAGTTTAAGAGTGCATACACTAGACAGCACAGACAGCATTGTTTACTCTAGGAGGGTGCATGTACCAGTCCTCCTATCTGATATCAGGTCATGTGAGTGCAGTAAATCTCAGTGGTTTGTCAACTGGGACATAAGCCAATCCTCCAGCACAGTCCTGGAGTCTCTGGGAACTAAAGATTTCTGCAGGACCAAGCTTTAATATATTCAGCAAATATTCAGGATGTGGTGGATGTGAAGGGGGCAAGGTTCGAGGGTCGGAATCAGGAGATCACTCAATGAAACATTCAGCAACAATCCAAGTGTAGCTGACAAACGTAGGTCGCAAAGCAATGTGAAGCTTGGTTTAATTAACGTACACATTCTCCTTCCTACTTCATTCCACGGGTACACGGCTTTCAAAAGTTATCTGACATTAGATCTACATCCTTTCTAATACTAGGTCCCACAACTATCATACAGGTAACCAGCAGCTTCCCTGCTCAGGAAGTGAAGATAGTTATCTGAAGCATATCCTGTCTGCTACTCACCTCAAAAAATCGTATATTGCATGAAATAAATTTCTTCATTGATTGCATCTTTCAATTTGAAGTAAACTCTATTCAAATGTGTGGCAATTTTATAAAAACAGTAAATGCTGGAAGAGCTTGATGAATTCTTTCACCAGCTGAGGTTTAGGTGAATTGTTCAGCTATAAAATATTTGCTATAGAATACATTTCTTTACATGAATTACAAAGGATTTATTTCAAGTTTAATCATCCGACAGCCTTAGAAATGCACTTGTGTTGTACAGCAGTGTGCAGGAAGTGTGGGTGTTATTTCAAGCCCAGATATGCTAGCCCTAACTTGGATTAAATGCATCTGCTGCTTTCCAGTGTTCATGCCACAGCTCGTCAAAATAATGAATACATTATTCAAACTGGAATGTGAAACCTGTTGCAGGACCCTCTGCTCATTTTGGTCTATCTTAGTGCGACACGTTTTAGCAGGCAAGAAAGCCATTTAAAGGGATTAGGTCATTTTGCAACTTAATTTACAGCCGGTTTGCGCACAAGTGTGTTGACAGGCTGTCCAGAGAACCCAATGTTTCCTGGTGTAAAAACAATGACTGCAGATGCTGGAAACCAGATTCTGGATCAGTGGTGCTGGAAGTGCACAGCAATTCAGGCAGCATCCGAGGACAGGCAAAATCGACGTTTCGGGCAAAAGCCCTTCATCAGATGAAGGGCTTTTGCCCGAAACGTCGATTTTGCCTGTCCTCGGATGCTGCCTGAATTGCTGTGCTCTTCCAGCACCACTGATCCAGTTTCCTGGTGTAAGCCCATTCGCCCTTATTCATAGCCAAGACCTTCTGAATCCTCTGCAGCAGAGCAGGTATGCAACTGTGGCCTCTGAGCAAGCTACCAACTAACAACTGCTGGCTGCCTGCCTTTCCTAACTCTTGCACACTTGAGGCTTCAACATAGTTAGTACAATCATGTCAGTCCTTGCCAGTCACGATCGACACAAACAGCATGTAGGTGGCCTCAGCCTCTTCCAACAGGAGCATGCTATTTGGCACTGTATGTAATCATTACCTGAAAGAAGCAGGTAAAGATATAATTTTGACAGAGTATAAAACAGGTGATAGTGAATCAGAGGCTCATCAGGCATCCTCATCTTATTTCCCATTCATCAAGTCAAGACAGCTATAAATCGAGCCTTCTGTTCACAATCCTGTGTTCTACCCTATCAAACAAAGTCAAAAGCAATAGTCCTCGGAGATGGTTAGAGAATTTTCTTATCATGACAGAATAGCTTGGGTGGATCATGTGAGCTGTGGGGCAGCAACAGTTACAATAGTGTTGAGTCTGAGAGTAAAGGAAGGGGTGGGGAGCGAGGTGCAATGACTATCAGTGCACAAAGGGAGACTGGAGAGAGAAACATGGAGAGGGGTGAAGCTAGGAGCATCAGATACGTAAAGAGAAGCTGAGAGAGCAATAGTCTTACCTTGACAACTTTGAGAAGGTTATTGTAATGTGCACAGCATTGCAGCCATTTCTTCGAAGTAAAGGTTGTGGCTTTAAAATCCTCTTCCCACTTCAGGCAAAGTTTATTGAGGGCTTCTATCCTCTGCGAAGGCAGACGATCCCCCTCCTCTTACTTGAATTAAGGATGTCAAAGAACCTTGCTACTCTCTGTGCATTCTGCATCAATCTCTGTGTTGTGAAATACTTCATCATTTAAGGAGCATCAGAAACATGCAAACTCTAGCTCCCAAAATATGCAGGAAGGACGAATGCCCTAGGGCATGATAATTAGCAGGCAGTACAAACATTACTTGTTGCCTGGGACAACATTAACGCTTGCATGTGACATAGGCACCGCCCACAGCACATCAGTGTTTGGATACAGCCAGATCTTCGGCCTTTATGTTTAATTAAATTAATGCCAACAGTCTCCAATTCATTCCTATTCAAAACATGTCACTGTACGGTGCTCTCACACAAGCACACATTCAGACACTTAAGTTTCTCCTTTTGACCATTTTTAACCTCATTTGCAGGTGCAGAATTCCTCAGGTACTAGACTACAACTTCAATCTTAACAATTCAGATTGCGGTATATCTGATTAACAGACACATGTTCCAACTGTGACACAAGCAAACAGGAGGAGAAACTAGAGATGTCTTTTTAATTAATCATAATGGAATGTGGGCATCATTGGCGAGGTCTAAACACAGTTAAAATTCAACTGCATTGTTTTGTGTCTGGCGCACATATAGACCAAAACAGATGAGGATGGTAGATTTCCTCCATGAATTAACAGGATTAGAGTTTGTCATTGTGGGATTTAGAGTCATAGAGACATACAGCACGGAAACAAACCCTTCAGTCCAACTCGTCCATGCCAACCAGATATCCCATCCCAATCTGGTCCCACCTGCCAGCACTCAGCCCATATCCCTCCAAACCCTTCCAATTCATAAACCCATCCAGATGCCTTTTAAATTGTGCAATTGAATTAGGCTCCACCACTTCCTCTAGCAGCTGATGCCATACACATACCACCCTTTGCGTGGAAAAAATTGCCCCTTAGGTTTCTTTTATGTCTTTCCCCTCTCACCCCAAACCTATGCCCTCGAGTTCTGGACTCCCTCATCCCAGGGAAAAGACTGTCTTCATTTATCCTATCCATTCCCCTCAAAATTTTATAAACCTCTATAAGGTCACCCCTCAGCCTCAGACGCTCCAGGGAAAACAGTGCCAGCCTATTCAACCTTTCCCTGTAGCTCAAATCCTCCAATCCTGGCAACAGCCTTGTAAATCTTTTCTGAACCCTTTCAAGTTTCACAACATCCTTACGATGGGAAGGAGACCAGAACTGCAAGCAAAATTTCAACAGTGGCCAATATCCTTACAGCCGCAACATGACCTCCCAACTCCAGTACTCAATACTCTTACCAATAAAAGAAACCATACCAAATGCCTTCTTAACTATCCTATCCACCTGCAACTCTACTTTCAAGAAGCTATTAACCTGCACTCTAAGGTCCCTTTGTTCAGCAACACACCCTAGGACCTTACCATTAAGTGTATAAGTCCTGCTAAGATTTGCTTTCCCAAAATGCAGCACCTCACATTTATCTAAATTAAACTCCATCTGCCACATCTCAGCCCATTGGCCCATCTGGTCCAGATCATGTTGCAATTGGAGGTAATCTTCGCTGTCAACTACACCTCCAATTTTGGTGTCATCTGCAAACTTACTCTTATGCTCACATGCAAATCATTTATATAAATGATGAAAAGTAGTGGACTCAGCACCGATCCTTGTGGCACTCCACTGGTCACAGGCCTCCAGACTGAAAAACAACCCTTCACCACCATCCTCTGACTTCTACCTTGGAGCCAGTTCCGTATCCAAATGGTTAGTTCTCCCTGTATTCCATGAGATCTAACCCATGGGGAGCCTTGTCGAACACCTCACTGAAGTTTATATAGATCACATCTACTGCTATACCCTCATCAATCCTCTCTGTTACTTCTTCAAAAAGAACTCAATCTAGTTTCTGAGACAGGATTTCCCACGCACAAAGCCATATTGACTATCCCTAATCAGTCCTTGGCTTTTCCAAATACATGTACATCCCGTCCCTCAGGATTCCCTCCAACAACTTGCCCACCACCGACATCAAGCTCACTGGTCTATATAGTTCCATGGTTTGTCCTTAACACCTTTCTTAAACAGAGGCACCACATTAGACAACCTCCAGTCTTCCGACACCTCACCTGTGACGATCGATGATACAAATATCTCAGCAGAGGCCCAGCAATCACTTTCCTAGCTTCCCACAGAGTTCCAGGGTACACCTGATCAGGTCCGGGGATTTATCCACCTTTATGCGTTTCAAGACATCCAGCACTCCCTCCGCTTTAATATGGACAATTTTCAAGATGTCACCATCTATTTCCCTACATTCTATATCTTCCATGAAATTTTCCACAGTAAATACTGATGCAAAATACTCGCCTAGTATCTCCCTCATCTCCACACAAAGGCTGCCTTGCTGGTCTTTGAGGGACCCTATTCTCTCCCTGGTTAGCCTTTTGTCCTTAATGTGTTTTTAAAAACTCTTTGGATTCTCCTCAACTCTAAAATCTAGCCAAAGCTATCTCATGTCCCCATTTTGCCCTCCTGATTTCCTTCAAATATACTCCTACTGCCCTTCTACTCTCCTAAGGATTCACTCAATCTATCCTGTCTATCGCAGACATATGCTTTCTTCTCTTTCTTAACCAAACCCTCAATTTCTTTAGTCATCCAGCATTCCCTATACCTGCCAGCCTTTTCTTTCACCCTAACAGGAATATACTTTCTCTTGGACTCTCGTCATCTCATTTCTGAAGTCTTCCCATTTTCCAGCTCTCTTTACCTGTGAACATGTGCCCCCAATCAGTTTTTGAAAGTTCTTGCCTAATACCGTCAAGATTGGCTTTTCTTCAATTTAGAGCTTCAACTTTTAGATCTGGTCTATCCTTTTCCATCACTATTTTAAAACAAATAGAATTATAGTTGCTGGCCCCAGAGCGCTCAACCACTGACACCTCAGTCACCTGCCCTGCCTTACAGCCCAAGAGTAGGTCAAGTTTTGCATCTTCTCTAGTAGGTACATCCACATACTGAATCAGAAAATTTTCCTGTACACTCTGAACAAATTCCTCTCCATCTAAACCCTTAACACTATGGCAGTCCCAGTCTATGTTTGGAACATTAAAATCCCCTTCCATGACCACCCTATTATTCTTACAGATAGCCGAGATCTCCTTACAAATTTGTTTCTCAATTTCCCTCTGACTATTATGGGGTCTATTGTACAATCCAAATAAGGCGATCATCCCTTTCCTATTTCTCAGTTCAACCCAAATTACTTTCCTGGATATATTTCTGGGAATATCCTCCCTCAGCACAGCTGTAAAGCTACCCTTATCAAAAATGCCCCCCCACCCCCACCCCGCCACCGCCCCGTCTTGCCTCCCTTTCTATCCTTCCTGTAGCATTTGTATCCTGGAACATTAAGCTGCCAGTCCTGTCCATCCCTGAGCCATGTTTCTGTAATTGCAATGACATCCCAGTCCCATGTTCCTAACCATGCCCTGAGTTCATCTGCCTTCCCTGTTCAGCCCCTTCCATTGAAATAAATGCAGTTCAATTTATCAGTCCTACCTTGTTCTCTGCTTTGTCCCTGCCTGCCCTGACTGTTTGACTCGCTTCTGTTCTCAACTGTACCAGTGTCAGATTGATCTCTTTCCTCACTATCCCCCGGGTCTCCCACACCCCCCAACCTTAATAGTTTAAATCCTCTTGAGCAGCTCTTGCAAATCTCCCTGCCAGTATATTAGTCCCCTTCCAATTCAGGTGCAATCCGTCCTTCTTGTCCAGATCACTTCTACCCCAAAAGAGCTTAAAATGATCCAAAAATGTGAATCCTTCTCCCATCCCATACACCAGCTCCTCAGCCATGCATTCATCTGCTCTATTTTCCTATTCCTCCCCTCACTAGCTTGTAGCACCGGGAGTAATCCAGATATTACTACGCTCAAGGGCCTCCTTTTTAAATTCCTGCCTAACTCTCTACATTCTCTCTTCAGAATCTCAACGTTTTGCCTTCCTATGTCGTTGGTTCCAATGTGTACATTGACCTCCTGCTGCACATTCTGCACCCTCTCTGAGACATCCTTGATCCTGGCACCAGGGAGGCAACACACCATTCTGATTTTCCGCTGCCAGCCACAGAAACGTCTGTCTGTACCTCGGACTTGAGAGTCCCCCAGCATAATCAAACTCTTGGAACCCACGTATCCTTCATTGCATTCGAGCCAGTCTCAATACCAGAAACTTGGCTGTTCGTGCTACATTCCCCTGATAATCCATCACCCCTACATTTTCCAAAACAGCATATTGGTTTGAAAGGGAGGTATCAACAGAGGACTCCTGCACGAACTGCCTACTTCTCTTACCTTTCCTGGAGTTAACCCATGTAACTGTATCTGCAACTTTCCCACCTTGCTATAACTACCAACCATCACATCCCCTTGCTCTTGTAAATTCCTCATTGCCTCTAACTGTCTCTCCAACCGATCCATTCAATATGATAGGATTCGGAACCAACGGAATTTATTGCAGATATATATTCCTCAGTAACCCATAAACTCTCCCTAAACACCCACATCCGACAAGAGTATATCACTCTACTAAAAGCCATTTTTGCTCCTTTCACTCTCCAGACCTAGAAAATAGCACTGACTTATTCCTCTACAAAACATTGCGCCAGGTTAAATTAATACTTATGGCTTATATTTTAAGTTTAATCAAGAGACATAGCTCAATAAAACATATCAAGATTGATCCCACATTCCCTAGAAATGTAACCCAGGGTTCTGGATTACTAGTCCAGTGACATCAACATTGTGCATCAACCTACCCCATTCAAGCACCAACATCATTTGTTTGACAAACATTATATTCGAGTAGATTTTACTTTGCTGATCGGTGGTTTTGAGCAAATCTTGTGGAAAAACAGTACCCTCTTTTTAAAATCTGGGATTTATTTGCAAAAAGCCAAACAGGAAGTTGAGTAGATTACTTCATCATTTTCAAGCAGAATCCTCATGTTTAAAAAGCACCTACACTTTGCTTTCAATGAGCTAAACAGTGGGTTCCATTTCAATGCAAAGCTTGGTATAATCAAAAGGACAGCAGTAAAGGACATTTATAATTACTGCAGGAAATGATTGCTACCAGGCACCCCTTGGTGAAACTGTGCCTCATTTGCATATGGCAAACAGTTCCCTGCTTCATTAGTACTCTGCACGTTGTTAAAGTCTGTGCAGGAATAGTAAAAGATGACAGTATCCATAGCAGATCATGAGGCACACCACAGATCTCGAGGCAAATTGTTTACTTCAAAGAATGCAACAGGAGGCAAAGACAAGTGACGAATCTACCTCACACAACTGCACTTCCTTCTGAGCATTCCTTCTGTTGTCAGAAGGAAATTTAGGAGTAACCGTGACTTGTAACTAATTTTCACTTTAAAAGGAGACTCAATTTTGAAATGAAACAAAAACCCAGGTTTCAAATAACTGGTCTCTCCTTGCCCAGAAACATTGACCCTGTACCAAACATTGATTGGTAAAATGGGCCAAATATATAAAATCTAAGGTTTCTTAAGTGATTCTACAGAAAGTACTTGAATCTTATTAAAATTAGTAAGTCAACTCTTCAATACTGAATTGGAGTGTTGGGCATGTTGCAGCTTGAAAAATCCATCAAAGGACATTAGTGGGTAATTATCATAATACGCTGGAAATGACAATGCTCGCCTAATTTAACACAGGGCTGTTGTCATTCAGAACAGTATGCAGGAGGCTTCTGCTAGAAATTACTCATGTTTCCAAATAATTTACTCAACAGATTGTTCAAAATTCATTCTAACATGATGGCATTCAACACTGCAAACCAAATGTTGCAAAATCATGGTTTTAAGCTCACATTTAAGGGTTTGTTTTGAGCACGCACATCATTCCGTATTTTGCTCTTACCATAGAAACATGAACAAATGATCATCTCCTGTTCTATTTGTATATTTCTATTCTTTGAAACAAAACGCACTTTTTTTTATTAAAAGTTGTCTACTGCCCTCAGCTATTTAAGGTATTGTGCATTCACAAGCCCAGAAAACCTGGCCTGTACAGAGTTTTCTAATCTCTTTTGCCTTTGGTTAGTGAGGGTAAAATTTCCATGGTTCCTCGTCCTGGTCATTGTCCAATGATCCTGCTGGAGTTAGACATGTGTGCATGTTGGATGAGGAGAAGATCAGGTTTGATTATTTTAAAGCATCCGCTCAATATTCTGTCTCAGTTGATTTACAAAGGTACTACTGAATGATTGGTTACAGAGTATTTACTTAATGTAGAAATGCTTATGTTATCACCATAACATAAGAAACTGGGCATGGACATCATGGAATTAAGGAATCCAACACATTTTTACACCCGTCATGTATAAAGATTATATTGCTCATGTACATAAATATATGGGTTAACATTAAGCCATTAGGTTAAAAAAAAGTGTGCTTCCAGTAAAATGTCATGCTTCAAGTCATCCAAGGTAAGATGGAGTATTTATAACCTCGGGTACATGTTATGATTTAGTGAGAATAACATAAGCATGCCTCTTAAAAAGGTATACTAGAAATACTGACTAAAGCTTACCACAACAAAGTTAGCAAGATATAACTATTGAAGTAGGATCAGGGCTGGATCTTCACTATTTACAATGTTCATCAATGACTTGGCTGAAGGAACTAAAGGTATAGTTGCTAAATTTGCTGGTGAAACAAGGAAAGGTAGAAGAGCGAACTGTGGAGAGAACATACTAGAGTATGCAATGGGATAAGACAGGTGAGTGAGAGGACAAAAATTCAGTCGATGGAGTTCTTGATTTGTAAAAGGATAAAGGATTCAGATAGACAGCAGGAAAATGAAGTTGAGAAACTTATCAGCCATGATTGAATGGTGGAGCAGACTTGACTATGATGGTCTCAATCCTTTCTGTTCAGACATCAGATGTCATCCAAAAAAACTTCCAGCAAGCACCAGTTCAGAGGTTTGCTACCAATGGCAATATCGGATTGCTGCCGTAAGATCTAATGATCTATTGTTCTTACTGGTCACAGGAACTTGTCATTTTGCTGCCTTTTTTAACATAAGTGCAGCATGGTGGTTCAGTGGATAGAACTGCTGCCTCACAGCATTAGGGACCTGGGTTTGATTCCAGCCGTGGACTGTCTGGATGGAGTTTGCACATGCTCCCTGCGTCTGCGTGGGTTTCCTCCCACAGTACAAAGATGTGCAAAGATTGACCGTGCTAAAATGCCTACAGTTTGCAGGGGTGTGCAGACTAGGTGGTTTAGCCATGGGAAATACAGGGTTGCAGGGATAGGGTAATGGGGAATAGGGTCTGGGTGGGAATCGCTTCAGAGGGCCGATGTGGATTTGATGGGCTGAATGGCCTGCCCCTGCACTGTTGGGTTTCTATGATTCAAAGAACATTGTCAAACTCAATAACATACCACAAAGCAAATGTTAAACAGAAACAATCAGACAGATAACTGCTGAGGAAAAAAAACATTAAAAAGGTTAATTCTGGGAAATGTATTAAGTGGAGATAACTCGACAGGACACTAGAAGAACACAGCAGGCCAGGCAGCCTCAGGGAGGTGGAGAAGTCAACGTTTCCAGTGTAACCCTTCTTCAGCACCTGAAAAAGGCTTACGCCCAAAACATCGACTTCTCCACCTCCTGATGCTGCCTGGCCTGCTGTGTTCTTCCAGTCTCCTGCCTGTGTATTTCAGATTCCAGCATCTGCAGTGTTTTTTGTCTCTAACCAAGTGTAGATAACGGACAGTGTTAATATTTCATTTAGTGCTGAAATTTAAGATTTTACGAACACGAGAAAACATCTTCACACACACACCCATGAAATTACACAGGTATAAAAACAGATCGCCCAAGAACAAAGCACCTAACAACAGAATTCACTCAACAATATATTTTTGATTGCTGGTTCCTCCCAGTTATCTGGGAGTGAATCACTATTCCACTTTCAAGCTGCTCTGGCCATTGCAATTCTGCTTTACCAGCAACCAGCATTTATTTATTCATCGTAAATAAGACAGTCTTTGGCGCTTGCTCTGAGTGGGACACAGCACTCATTTCAGCTCAAGATTCATGCTCCTAAATTGTTTTGGAATATCATTAGTCAAGACAAAGAGACACACTCCGTATTGACTCAAACTATCAAACAAATAATTTCACACACAAAAACATTTTATGGATTAGAATGGAGACGCACTAAGAACAATAATAACCTCACCAATAACTTTTGAAGAATCTTCTTTCGATGTGTATTTTCATAAATTTTATTTGTCGAAGGAAAGGCAGCAAAAAACTTCATTCCTGGCTATTATCAGTAACCATTTTTCATTTTCCCTTGCTGCTCAGGTCACAACACTTGCTGCTCATTTCATTTATTTGCAATGTTATCATTGCTTCCAACAGTTGAACATAAATAAGAATGCACAGTTCCGATGATAATATCACAGACTACGTCTTGAATTTCACTAAATAATGAAGATGAATAATGAGGGAGAAAATTGAAAGCGCAGGTGTGGATATTTTTTTGCCTGTAACACGATACCGGTTAAATAAAGGGTATCTCCCCTGTCTCATAAACAACAATTTATGTCAAAGTTCAAAATTGGAAAACATAAATTACTCAACAAAACAGCATTTACTGTGTGTTATGATTTTCACTTATTTCAAATTACAAACCCTCGTCTCATAAATCTAGGCATGTTGATACATCCAAATAAGCAGGCAGAAACATTTATCATGCGAAGATAAACAATTGCAAACATGAAACACACAACAAATGCAATTTTAGTAGAAAGTCTTGGAACTCTGAACTTTATAATGAAGTATCATTGAGGGATACAAGAGCTTTAAAGGAATATCAGAAATCTCTTGGCTATGTTGTATAAAAATAGAGAATACTCAATATTGCTGTCTAGACAACCTTAGAATATTCTGGCTAGCCAATGAAGACGGCAACAGTCTAATATTTTCAAGTCAGGTACAATCGCTGGGGAAACTCTATTATACAGCAATTGAGACCATGCCAATGCCGCCACCGCCGCCCCTCCCCCCTGCCCCCAACTCATTTTAAAAAAACTTTGGCAACAAAATAGTCAGCTGTATTGTAGGAACAGATTAATCTGTACATCTCCAACACAGCTTTTACACAATTAATATTTCAGTGTTGTACAAGTAAACTATTGCGTCTATAATAAAATTTAAAAATACTGAAGATGCTAGAAATCTGAAACAAAAACAGGAAATACTGAAGAAACTCAACATATCTGGCAGCATCCGTAGAGGCAGAAACAGAGTTAACATCGAATCCAGTGTTCTGACAAAGGGTCACTGGACCTCCATTTCTCTCTCTACACAAGTTGCCAGGCCTGCTGAGTTTTGTCAGTACTGTGAGTTTGCTCCTAATATAAAGGTGTTTTCTGAACGAGGCAACCCAGTTGTATCCTACTGTACTAATTGTACATAAAGAAACAGGAAGACCAGCTGGTCAATGAAGTCTATCCTATCTCACATGATTAAACCATTCAATTCACTGCAGCCTCAGCTCTCTTCACAACCACAGAATTGCTTTAAAAATCGCTTTCAAGTAGTCATGATATGGAGGTGCTGGTGTTGGACTGGGGTGGACAAAGTTATAAGTCACAACACCAGGTTCTAGTCCAACAGGTTTATTTGGAAGCACTAGCTTTCGGAGCGCTGCTCCTTCTGACACAACCACCTGATGTTGGTGTTGTGTGATTTTTAACTTTGCTTTAAAGTAGTGTTTTTAGAAAGAAATTTAGTATAAATTATTTTCAGCCATAAACTATCAATCAAGTTTTGAATCATAGAATCCATAGAGTGTGGAATCAGGCTTTTCGGCCTGAGTCCATACCGACCCTCCAAAGAGCAACCTCTCAGACCCATCCCCATACCCTATCCCTGTAACCCTGCATTTCCCATGGCTAACCTTCCTTGCCTACACATGTCTGCACACTATGGGTAATTCAGCATGACCAATCCACCTAACCTGCACATCTTTGGAGGAAACCAGAGCATCCAGAGGAACCTACCCAGACACAGGGAGAACATGCAAACTCACAGCAGGTTAGCCAAAGCTGGAATCAAACCCTGGTCCCTGGCACTGAGAGGCAGCAATGCTAAACACTGAGCCACCAGCCTGCCCACATTGAATTTTAATAACTAGCACTTGTTTTGACTTCATCTCTCTTTCACCTATCATTGGCAGCTATTGTTACATTTTCCAGAGCTTTCTCATCTGAAATGCCTCACTGTTACGGACATTATCCCTCCTTTTGTGGCTCAGCATCCACTTATTTATTAACAGACATTGGGATTGTTTTTCTTCATTTTAAGCTGTCAGTTGAAGTATTAGATTTTGCACAGACTTGCCTCTTGACAAGTATAAAAATGAAAGCAGCATTACGATGCACGTCATGTGAATTATTGAAGCAAGAACTAGACAAAATACGTAAGTTGAGAGGGGATATGAAAGAAAAATACAATTGTCAAAGAATAGAAGAATGGAATGGCATTAACTGCAAGGGAATCCAATCAGTATTTTACTAGTATAAAAGCAGTGGGGAGCAAGAGTTCATTTGAAACTGAGCGCAAATCTGAAAACCTGGGGAACAAGGGGGTAAAACTCAAGATTTAATGTACTTTATCCATTGTTGTTTGCTTGCTATTAACATTTAACTTAAATTTACTGTTTTAACTTTCTACTAGTGCTTGGGCAGGGCAGGACAAGCTTCCTGAAGAGCAGGTAAGATTAAGTTAATTAAGTAATTGGTATAATCTATTCTGTAACAATCAGAAAGTTCACTCATGTAAATCTCAGAATGAAAAGAGGATGAGCAAATAGGCCATTCTCATTCACGGGCTGTAACTAGTGAGGAACTGCAAGGATCAATACTAGGGCCCCAGCTGTTCATGATAAACATCTGGAATGTGTGGAACTTTGGTCACCTCACACTCAAATACTGTGTGCAGTTTTCTTTCTTAAGTAAGCATGTAAAATCAGAGATGATTCAGAGGAGACTTAGTACATTGATAGCTGAAATGACAGGTTGTCTTCTGGGAATTGTTTGGATAAACTGGGCTGGTTTTCATTGGAGTTTGGAGGAGAGAGGAGCAACATGATTAAAGTTTATGACATCCTGAATGGACTTGGAATTTAGATCATTTTAAAAAGAGTGGCCCACGCATGTGGGTTCAGGCAGTTTAGGGTTTTTTTTTAAAAGATCATGAGGTTATTCTGGATTAATTAACTAAAAACACCAATTCTAAGAACAAACGTTTGATAGAACCCCTGGAGTATTCATGGTATAAGATGTTTATGAAATAGACAAGGTATTTTCCCTGGGTTGGGGGAAATCCAGAACTAGAGAGCATAGGTTTGGTGTTAGAGAGGAAAGATATAAAAGGGACCTATGGGGCAAATTTTTCACACAGAGGGTGGTGCGTGTATGGAAGGAGCTGCTAGAGGAAGTAGAGGCTGGTACAATTACAGCATTTAAAAGGCATCTCAATGGGTATTTGAATAGGAAGAGTTTAGAGGAATCTGGGTCATATGCTGGCAAATGGGACTAGAATAATTTAAGATATCTGGTCAGCATGGAGGAGTTGGACCAAAGGGTCTGTTGCTGTGCTGTACATCTCTATGACAGGCAGTGCAAGCCCATGAATTTTGTTTTTACTTCACAGCAGAGAGCTGAGAGTTCAGTTGAAATGGATCAAGGGCTGATTAAGAGCTAATTCTCTCCAATTTATTTTTAATCCAGTTCAGGGGAAACCATAAACCGGGAAGAAAGGGCGAGTGGGGGGGGCGTGAAGGGGAGGGGTGGAGGTTGAGGGGGTGGGGGTTGAGGGGGTGGGGGGGTGAGGGTGAGGATGAGGGGGAGTGGGGGCAGAGAGAGAGAAAAAAAAAAGACGGTCAGAGACAGACAGACAGACAGAGACAGAGACAGAGAGAGAAACTAGAAAGGGAGAGTGCCTGTGGAGGCAGAATGTGCGACAGGCAGGGGAGCAGGTAGAGACAGAGAGAGCAACAAAGAGAGCAACAGTGTGGGATTGGGGAGTGGGGAGACTGACTGGGAACCTAACTAATTTACATATTAATTATTATGGGAAAATCTGCGATACACTTTAAAAAACACAAATAGGATGTTAATGTACTGTATGCGTCTAACTTCTTACAATGCCTTTCACACCCTCTTGCTGTATATTTTGCCTTTAAGTTACTCACAGAGACTTCTTTTATTTGTTACAGCTTTCAAAGTTCACCACTGCCACTTATCTGCTTTGGTAATTTGGAAAACAGACTTGCAACTTCAAACTCTTCAAGTCTCCAGGATGATCTACTCGAATATCAGTGGTCAAGTTACATTTTTATAAAGGATTTTGTTCTCATTTGTGAAATTGTGATTGGTTGAGATTAGTTACCGAAATGTGAATAGACCAATAGCAAGGCAACAGCGTATAAATTCAGACTGTTACTGATTCATCTGCACCTGAGGAAATAGAAAATGCTTCGTGTCCATGGAATTCAGCACTTTCCAATACATATTTGGAATGGAGTTGGTAATGCAGAATTTTAGTATTGCTGAAAACCACTGTGTTGAAAGCTCTTTAATCTTGCATTCATCAGGACATTTCCATTTACTTGAGCATTTCTTTTAGAATCAGTGTGGAAACAGGCCATTTGGCCTGACAGGTCCAGACTGACCCTCCAAAGAGTAACCCACCCAGACCCATTCCCCTAGCCCATTACTCTACATTTGTCCCAACTAATACATCTAACCTGCACATCCCTGAATACTATGGGCAATTTAGCATGGCCAATTCACCTAACCTGCACATCTCTGGATTGTGGGAGGAACCGGAGCACCCGGAGGAAACCCACACAGAGAATGAGCAATCCCCATGGAGAAGAATGTGCAAATTCCAGGCACCCGACCGAGGCTGGATGGAACCCAGGTCCCTGGCACTGTGAGGTAGCAGTGCTAACCACTGAGCCACGGTGCAACCCCACTTGCCAAACACATACTACTTGTGTAGTGCCAGAGACCCGGGTTCAATTCCCGCTTCAAGCAACTGTCTGCGTGGAGTTTGCACATTCTCCCAGTGTCTGCGTAGGTTTCCTCCGGGTGCTCTGGTTTCCTCCCACAGTCCAAATATGTGCAGGTTAGGTGAATTGACCATGCTAAATTGCCTGCAGTGTTAGGTGAAGGGGTAAAGGTAGGGGAATGGGCCTGGGTGGGTTGCTCTTCAGAGGGTCAGTTGGACTTGTTGGGCTGAAGGGCCTGTTTCCACACTAAGTAATCTAATCTAATCTATTCTAGTATAAGTGTTCATTTCTTTTCAAAATAACATTTATACTGTACAAGCAGAGTACTTTGGTAGGGACATAGCTGTGAAGAATGCACCAATTAAATGATGACCATCAGTTAACTGTCACGCTTTGTTTACACTGTAAACTCAGCAGGTTGACTGCGATTGCTCATGTCAATACTCGAAAGAAAGGAAGCAGAGAGTAACTGTCAGCTATTTTGGTTGAGTCAAAACAGGTAGTGTTCAAAACAACAGGCTTTGTGTAGACGTTCATGTAAAGAGGTGTTTGTTGCTCTGTTCAATTTCAACCACCAGTCAGATCCTAAAACCTGGAAAGCCAGACAAGTCCAAATGTTCAGGATTTTCTGGGGGTTCTAGCGTAGCAGCTTTTGCAGGGTGACGACTGGTATTAGTGACACAAGCTTTCATTTTACTTTACATTGTGCATTGTAGGACAACATAGTTAGTCCCCACACTTTCTCTCGCAACACTTGTCTTAATGTGCTTACAACGTCTGTAAGGCAAGTCATGTTTGCACGAGACCCTTCTTAGATTTCCAAAGAGTAAAGCCATATTAGCCCAGATTTTCCAATCAACAAAGGAAAAGTGCAAACAATACATTACATTTACCTACAGAATTTCTATGGGATGCAGGTTGCATTAATTAAATATCAATTTCAATCCTGCATTTGGGATACATGCAGCTCCTTAGACAATTAAATTTGTAAAATCCTTACTGGAATCTTGCACCATTGGATCCAGTAATCATCAGGCAAAATATTTCATTCAATGCCAATTCATGTACCGAAAGCAAAATAAAGAGAGGAAAGAACAGACGGGATTAAGAAAGAGATAATACAAAGAAAAAGTAAAAAGCATTTTGTTTTAGCATCTAAAAATGTACAATCATAAGCTGAAATAATGAAATTCCAAAATAATAAGCATTACTCTCCAATGTCAGAGGGTTTGTTTGACAGTAATTAAGACCACAGCATATTCAGTATTCAGTCAATGAACAAACCCAAGAGCTGATAAGTATCTGTTTGACAAATACCAGAACTTCATAGATTCCACATATTCAACGCTCGGTTCAGTGGCAATACAATCAAACTAATATCAACCAGAGCTTAACTTAATTTCATAAAAACAATTGCCCGAAGTTGCTGTCCGGTAAAATCTAAAAAAAGGTGAGGGCTTGTAGCCTTGTCATTATTCTTGCTGCAAAGTTCTGGCTCTGTAATGAGATCATCAGACCTTTGCTGTGGACTACCAATGGCAGAAGGAAAGCTCTGTGCCTATAAACATGACTCTTTAATAAAGGTATAGGCAGCATCCACCTGTTGCATCAAGAGGAAACTTACAGCAGGATATGAGAAATAACACTATGTACACAGAACCTCATTTTAAAAATAAATTACTTGTATTGGTACTTGTGTTACTGAAACGCAACAAAGTTGTGCCAAATTAGGACATTTGGAAAAAAAATCTCAAATTATCAATATTGCGCACTTCTAGCTTGTTTCAATGCTTAGTTTCACACTGAGGCGAAGATGTGAAGCAGAAGTCAAATTGCAAATAAATATATTTCACTTCAGACTGATACCACAATGACACACACACCTGTGGACTGATATAATATTCTTACACAACTTCTCACTCTCGAAAAACAACAATTCATGGTGGTTTAACAAATCAGGAGCCTAATAATTTTGATATCTCACCAAATATCTACTCTTCATTAAGCTATCACTTTTAGTTCCGCCACCTATTTACAAATTTTTGGATTCTCTTCCTACAGACATTTTTGCAGGTTGAACAAAACACTTTTGAACATTACCATCCTTGACCTCAAAATGTGCTTCTGAGACGCTATCGCTACTATAAAGGCTGCTAATTTCCACATTTGTTACATCATCTGTATTCTGGTTTCAGCCCATCTGCTTCTGGAATCATCATTCATGCCTTTATCACTTCAGTTTCAATTATTCTAATGATTTCACAATCAAGGAGGCCATTTAGCCCATCAAGCCTGCTTTGATACTCCATTTCAGTCAGTGCCATACTCTTGCCTTATCCCCATGATCCTTCGATTTCCAGATATTCTCTCAAATACCTTAACTGAATCTGCCACATAATGAGGCCATGCATTTACACCACACTAGTGCCAGAAGATGACTATCCCCAACAAAGGAGAACCTAACTATCAACCCTTGACGTTCAATGGCATAACTGTCACCAAATCCCCATAATCAATATTATGGAGGTTACCATTGACCAGAAAATGAACATGACTAGTCATATACAGTGGCTACAAGTTCAGGTCAAAGGCAAGAAATCCTGCCTGTAACTCACCTCCTGACTCCCTGAAGCCTGTCCATCATCTTCAAGACAAGTCAGGAGTGTGATGGTGCACACTCCATTTGCCTGCACGCGTGCAGCTCCAACATTCAAGAAGCTTGACACCAGCTAGGACAAAACATCCCCCTTGACCGGTACAACAGTCACAAACATTCACATTCTCACTCTCAGACGGAGAAGTGTACTATCTACAAGATAGTTTGTAGAAATTCATCAAGGCTCCTCAAACAGTACCTTCCAAAGATATGATCACTATCATCAAGTAGGACAAGGATAACACAAACATTGCATCACCACCACCACCAAGTTCCCCTCCAAGCCACTCAGCACCCTGACTCAAAAGTATATCACCAATATTTCATCGTCACTGCATCAAAATCCTGGAACTCCCTGCGTAATGGCATTGTGAATGTACATACACAAAATGGTAGTTCTAGGTGACAGGTCACCATCCCTTTCTCAGGGGCAAATACTAATGGGCAATATCTGCTGACCAGCCAGTATCACCCATGCCCAATGAGTGAGTTTTGAAAATATTTGCTGGATTAAAAAATTCCTATCACGTGCAACTGCTTCTTTTCCAGATGGCTTCCAGCTGATGCAATTATGACCTCATTCAAAACTGCGCTACCTACATCTGGCCCTGCAAACTCTATACATCGAACACCACTATCCCTGCTGACTTACTTGATTTGGAGTCCCTCAGTACCTCAAACTTCACTTATCATCATCATACTTTGCTCTGCATTCCACTCAGCCCTTAATTTCATTCACTAGTTGAAACAGACATTATTATTTTCCATAAGGTTTTGCTGTGTAAATGAGTAAATGGACTCTCAAAAGAAATATTATGTTATTAAGTTGCTGAAAATTAAATTGATGATCCAATAACTAAAGTCACTTTGGTGAAAATTCAGAATGATTCCAAACTGAAATGACACACAAATATGTTGCTATACATAAGTCAAGTTGAGTCAAATTAGAATCTAGTTGAGTTGTAAAAGTATCAATTACAAGTTACTCTGTGTTTAGCTCCTGACAACACTTAAAAGACAGCTCCAATGTGGCATTTCGACAAATAGTCCCATCTTGAATTTGTTCTATTCATTTTTTATTGAACTTATTCCACTTCTAGAACATTTTGGGTCAATATAAAGTTAGAAACCAAGAGGTGCACAGTTAAAAGAAACAGTGGCACAACTTCACATTGATATATAGCAATGTGCAGAGTGCAAGAATCAAAACCTCACTAACCACAATCTGCTGCTTCTCTGTAAGTACAAGTTCTCCACCCAACTCCACCCAAGCTGGGATATCACCACGAAACACTTAAATATGTTCTATGTATCATTCTACTTTTACTAATACACTGCTACCACCAGCTTAGAGACTACTGCTTTTCACAAACTAGGTACAATCAAGCTTTCTATTCTTTCTTCTCTCAACTCAAGAAAAATGTGTTGGAAAGGATTAAAGCCAGGACTGTGCAGTATGACTGTTGGCAGTTTGCGCTCGCAAATGCATCCTTCTGTTTTGTGAGGAAGTATATTCTGTACACAACTGTCAAGTTTATATGCAAGACAAAGTAATACTTCCATTTTTGGTACTCCAGTCAAAATGCAGTCTGCAAAATGGCTGTACTGACTCAGGCGCCAAGGTAGCCAGCAAACTCAAATTATATTTCCATAGTACCTTTATAGTAATGAAATATGTTCTAAATCGCACAGAAGCATTGTAACACAACATAGAACAGATCCAGATAAAAAGAAAATGTTAGAGCAATTGACCAAATGCTTGGTCAAAGTGGTAGGTTTTAGGAATTGTTTCTTCAAGGAAGTGTGTCAGGTAGATGGAAAGGTTAAAAGGAGTAGTCCAGCGCTTATAGCCTGACAATTAAAATAGGAGATACTCAAAATGCCAGAATTAGATGAACCCAGATTTCTAAGGTTCGTGAGGCTAGAGGAGATTTCAGAAGTGGAGAACAATGAGGCTATGGACAGATATGTAACCAAGGATAAGAATATTAAGATTCAGATGTTACTTGATTTCATGTCAAATAGGGCAGTGCACAACAGGCTGCGAGTTAAAGTGAAAATGTTGGGAATTCAGCCATGAGCAGCATTTTGCACAACCTCAAGATTACAGAAGTTGGAATGTGGGAGGCCAACCAAGAACATATTGAACAGTGAAGTCTAGAGCTGATATGGGGAGCAATGAGGGTTTTAAGCAGCAGATGAATTGAAACAAGGGTCAACTAACAGAGATGGAAATAAACTGCTCTGGTGGTGACAAAAATGGCATCAAAAATGTGACAATAAAGTTATGAACAGACCAGATTAATATCAGATTGTTTCCATGTACAGGCATAGAGTTGTCGTTATGGAAGTGTGATTTCAGTCAGCATTTTTTGAAAGTATTAAGTTATTAATTAATTCCCATGATCAATAAAGCTAACTAGTGAGAGAACACTTTCAGGAAATCATACTGTTATGTGTTTTCACAGTACATCAGCATTACTCAATCCTACTGTAACATTACCTTCAAACAGTATCCAAGCAGAAAATTAATCCTAAAATATCCAGCATTCTAAAAGAACAAAATGACAAATAAGATGCTTTAAGAATTGGAGTTCATTGAAACACCAATGAAGCAACCTGGTGTCTGAGCACTCCAAATTGGTAAGTAGGTTTATCACATGATAAGCCAGATTGTGCGGCTAACCAATTTTCCAAATAGACCCCTCAACAAATGAATGACCCTTATTTAAACACAAGGTGAGGTTTTTCTTAAAACCTTCCAGCATATCTAACAAGGAGATCTAAAACAACATTGTGGATGATGCACAGAATAGATGTGGACCTGCCAGCCATGATATTGGATCTTATGATTGCTTTACAGCTGCAAAACAGATGTGGTATGTGCAAATCAGTTTCTGTTCTCTCTTGCTGGTGAAAAAGAGAATTAGTACAGTACCTGTCACACATTTCCCAGGATGCTGGAGGAACTGAACCTTGTCCCAAATTTTAACTAAATAAAAGCACAGACCACTTATACCATCAAGTTGATACAAATTTACTGAAGTTATACCAGCAGTATTTTGCCCTAGCAGGAATTCACCAACAATACTAAATTAAAGCAGTTTTTAATTGGCCAATTTTAAGGGGCAATTATGTACGTATGTACATGTGTAATTAGTATTTTTGAAAAGATTATTACTGTTGCACTAATTACATAGGATGCAACAATCATCAAGCTCGACTTACCTTTGCTGTAAAATAAACTTCCATTCCTAAGGTTATGCAGATTTATAAATTTTCAACACCCACAGCAGACAACTCCTTATAGAACTGAGTTATGGTTTGCTCAAAAATATTTTCATTGTGGACATAATTGCACAAATGTACAATGATGTGCAGGTGGGGTATTGAGAAATACAAACAACTGAAGGTATGAATGCATCATTAGATTGTCCACAAGTGAGTCATGAATGTCATGTGGAGTATTTTGTAACTCAATCTTCTTTTGTCTTGATAGTCCACACCCTTTTTTCCCCACATTGAGCTAAATCTCCCATTTTGATCCTTTGATACTACTTTCTTTGATGTAAGCTTCACAGGTTAGGCCAGCAATTGCTGCCCATTCCAAATTGCCCTCAAAATAGTGGCAGTAAGCCACCTCTATGGACTACTGTAGTCTGCGTGGTGTAGTTACACAGTCCTGTTAGGGAATAAATTTTGGATTTTAACCCAGCAGAAGTGAAGGAACAATGACACAGCTCCACGTCAGCAAGGTGTGTGGCTTTTGCCAGGGGCATGGGGGTACTTAGTGATGGTGGCGTTCCCATTGATCTGTTCTTCTAAATGGTCACAGATTTGAAAGATGCTGCAGTGTATTATGTAAAGTGCAAGCTGCCCTAACAGTGCATCACTATTCTGATGTATAAACCCTGCCTAGCACTCCATTCAACTCATTCCTATGAATTTCTACAACATTTTTGCGTCAGTCTCTTTTCCTCTATCTTACATACAGTACTTTCAGTGCACGTGTAGACTGTCCTCCATTTCTTCACTGATGCACTCATTTTCATGTCTTGCCCTGAAACATGGAACAAGGTGGAAGACCACATGTCCCAGCTGGAAGGTGCAGGAAAACTGTTGAAAAGGTTCTCAATGTGGTGGCTGATGAGAAACTGCAGCTCAGGTTCAGTCCACAAACAACTTATTGGCTGCATTCAGAAAATGCCAAAAGCTGAGGTTGGAGAATGGAAAAGAAGGCAGTGATTCAGGAGAGAATAGCGAGCGCTCTGCATGAAGAAACATTCCTGGTCAATGGACAGTGGGAGTACAAGCGATCCCGAAATGAATGTTAAAATTGCAGTATGGCTCTGAAAGGTCTGAGGGTGGTGATACTGCAGCAACATCTATAATCAGGGGAATAATACAAAACCACTTACAGAGTGAGAAGGCACAGGCGAGAGGGTTGGAAGCATTCAACATGGACTTTGACAGTTGATTTCTGGGTTCAGGAGTGGGCTGTTGTCCATAGACAGTCAGGAAGTGGGTTAAGGCTGAAATTAGATAGATGTTGGGAGCACTGTAGAGGAACCGGACCTACCTGGTTGCTTACAGTAAAAATTATTGACATAGGAATGGAAACTTGAAGAGGTGCAAATGTCACTGCCAGACCCAGAAGTAACCAAAGCAAGGGAATGGAGCACAGAGTCCCATCAGGTGTGCACCAGAGATAATATGCCAGAGCGAAAAGAAATAAAAGCATCCAGTGGTGAACAACAGACACTATACAAAAAGCATCACTGAAGAGTGAGGCCCTGAACATCGCCTGGCCAGTTAGTAACAACAATAATTTCAGAGCTGAAATTCTCCTCACATTGAGGAGTAGAGTTGGCATGATGGGTTAAAACTTTGAAAACATAAAAAAAACACAAAATTATGCTTTTCAATCAATGGGCTGGCAAGGAGTGGGATGTTTTGCAAACTACAAGATTCACCAAACAGCTAATGTTATTGTCCTGAGTTAATTATATTCTCTCCGGAAGAAATTCTAAAAATGATGTTCTTGAGTATTAATGATAAGGGAGGTCAAGCAATAATTTACATAGACTGCCACAAATAAAAAGAAACCAGAGACTATATTTAAACGAACTGCAAATCTCAATCCAGTAGTTTAAACTCCAGCCAAATATTCAAAAGTTCAAGATGAAGTCTCATGGCCATCGCAATACGAGCTTCACAATTGAAAATAATTTTGCCTATTCAGCACAACCTTTACTTGAATGGGATTTGCACTGATTATGCAAGTAGCATGCAGATCTCAAGGAATATCTAAGATGCTCTTAAATGGAAAGATTTTAGCTTTGTATTCGTAAAATTTCTAATCTATTTTGTCTGTCTTCCAATCTTAATTTTCAGCACTTTGGCTGCTTGTGGTTGACTCCTTTTAAGCCCCAAAAAAGTATATTTAATTTCATAAATAACAGTGCACAAATGCTGCACATTCAACCATTTTAATGGCTGCAACGTCTGAATATGCAAGTTACGTTAAGGAACAGAAACTTCAAACTAAGCATTCTACTGTCAGCATTTCTTGCTTTAATCAGCTGATTGAAGTCGGTTCCATTCTTTACACTAACATACACTACAGACTTTAATAGCAAACAAACATTTTACATACAGCATTTGGACTGACAGGCAGCAGGCTATACTCTTCAACAGGTTCTACTTCCCCAAATTAATATTTGCATTTGATTGCTCATTTTGGATGACAATCCACCACATGACAGAGCATCATTCTCAGAAAGATCAAGACTGGTCAGCATGTTGACAGGTTATAAACCATTCTGTTGCCACATTATGTTTTAGTCAACAATTATTTGGGAATATTACAATTTCCAGCATGATTCTCATGATCAACATATAAGTCTGACAAATAGCATTCTTTTCAAAAAAACTTAATGAAAAATAAGATATTACTATGTACATATTTTGAAATCATTGCACATTATATGCTGAATCAACCATTTCAGGATTGAAAGGCCACAATGGAATAGAGTAAGTTTAGAGTCAATGAGATGTACAGCACAGAAACCGACCCTTCAGTCCAACTCGTCCATGCCGACCAGATATCCTAACTTGATCTAGTCCCATTTGCCAGCACTTGGCCAATATCCTTCTAAACCTTTCCTATTCATACACCCATCCAAGGTATTTTTCAATGTATAATTTCAATTCCATCACACTGTAAACTTTTGCTATAAATTCTGTCTTACAATTGTGTCCTCCACAACCACCTGATGAAGGTGCAGCGCTCCAAAAGCTGGTGTTCCAAATAAACCTGTTAGATTATATTGAGAGATGTTCACCTTTGTCCACCCAGTCCAACACCAGCACCTCCAAATCATGACTTTTAAATGCTGCAATTGTATTAGCCTCCATCATTTCCTACATAAGCTCATTCCATAATCGCATCACCCTCTGTGCAAAAATATTGCCCCCTAGGTCCCTTTTATATCTTTCCCCTCTCAACCTAAACCTATGCCCTCTAGTCCTGGACTCCCCCACCCCAGGGAAAAGACTGCCTTCATTTATCCTATCCATTCCCCTCAAAATTTTGTAAACCTCTATCAGGTCACCCCTCAGCCTCCGACGCTCCAGGGTAAACTGCCTCTATTTAGCCTCTCCCTATCGCTCAAATCCTCCAACCCTGGCAACATCCTTGTAAATCGTTTCTGAACCCTTTCAAGTTTCACAACATCTTCCCGACAGGAAGGAGACCAGAATTGCACACGATATTCCAACAGTGGCCTAATCTAAGTTCTGTACAGCTGCAACAAGACTTCCCAACTCCTATACTCAATACTCTGACTAATAAAGGAAAGCATACTAAACACCTTCTTCACTATCCTATCTACCTGCAACACTACTTTCAAGGAACTATGAACCTGCACTCTAAGGTCTCTTTGTTCAGTGACACTCCTCAGTATCTTTCCATTATGTATATAAGCACTGCTAAGAGTTGCTTTTCCAAAGTGCAGCACCTCACATTTATCTAAATGAAAATCTGACACTCCTCAGCCCATTGGCCCATCTGGTCAAGATCCTGTTGTAATCTGAGGTAACCTTCTTCACTGTCCACTACACCTCTAATTTTGGTGTCATCTGCAAACTTACTAAGTATACTTCCTAAGTTCACAACCAAATCATTTATATAAACAACGAAAGGTAGTGGGCTCAGCATCGATTCTTATGGCACTCCACTGGTCACAGGCCTCCAGTTTGAAAAGGGCAGACATTTATACCTCCACCCTAGAGGCTCCCTGCCTCTATTCCTGATGAAGGGCTTTTGCCTGAAACGTTGATTTTCCTGCTCCTCGGATGCTGCCTGACCTGCTGCTTTTCTAGCACCACTCTGATCTAAACTCCAGTCTGAAAAAACAACCCTCCACCACTATCCACTTTCATCTATCTTTGAGCCAGTACTGTATCCAAATGGCTAGTTCTCCCTGGATTCCATGAAATGTAACCTTGCGAACCAGTCTCCCATGAGGTATCTTGTCGAACCGGTTACTGAAGTCCATATCGATCACGCCCACCTCTCTGCCACCCTCAATCCTCTTTTTTACTTCTTCATAAAATTCAATCAAGTTTGTGAGACATGATTTCCCACACACACAGTCATGCTGACTGTCCCTAATCGGTCCTTGCCTTTCCAAATACATGTAAATTTTGTCCCTCAAGGCATCCAGCACCACCTCTGTTATAATATGGACATTTTTCACAATGTCACCACCTATTTCCCGACATTCTATATCTTCCACATCCTCCTCCACAGAAAATACTGATGCAAAATACTCGTTTAGTATCTCCTCCATCTCCTGCAGCTCCACACATAGGACTGCCTTGTTGATCTTTGAGGGGCTCTGTTCTCTTCCTAGTTACCCTTTTGTCCTTAATGTATGTGTAAAAACCCTTTGGATTCTCTTTAACCCTGTTTGCCAAAGCTATCTCATGTCCCCTTTTTGCCCTCCTGACTTCCCTCTTAAGTATACTCCGACTGCCTTTATACTCTTCTAAGGAGATCTATCCTGTCTATACCTGACATATGCTTCCTTCTTTTTCTTAACCAAACCCTCAATTTCTCTCGTCATCCAGCATTCCCTATAACTACCAGCCTTTCCTTTTACCCTAACAGGAATATACTTTCTCTGGGTTCTCGTTATCTCATTTCTGAAGGCTTCCCATTTTCCAGCTGTCCCATTACCTGCAAACATTTGCCCCCAATTAGCTTTTGAAACTTTTTGCCTAATACTATCAAAAGTAGCTTTCCTCCAATTTAGAACTTCAACTTTTAGGTCTGGTCTATCATTTTCCATCTATATTTTAAAACTAATAGAATTATGGTTGCTAGCCCCAAAGTGCTCCCCGACTGACACCTCAGTCACCTGCCCTGCCTTATTTCCCAAGCGTAGGTCAAGTTTTGCACCTTCTCCAGTAGGTACATCCACATACTGAATCAGAAAATTTTCTTGTACATGCTTAACAAATTCCTCTCCATCTAAACCTTGAACACTATGGCAGTCCCAGTCTGTGTGTGGCAAGTTAAAAATCCCCTAACATAACCACCCTATTATTTATTTGTACAGATAACTTAAATCTCCTTAAATTTCTCATTTTCCCACTGACTACTGGGGGGGGGGGTCTATAATACAATCCCAATAAGGTGATCATCCCTTTCTTATTTCTCAGTTCCACCCAAATAACATCCCTGGATATATTCCCAGGAATATCCTCCCCAAGTACAGCTGTAATGCTATCCTTTATCAAAAAGGCCACTCCCCCTCCTCTCTTGCTCCCCTTTTTTCTTAAACATACAGCATAGGAGGCCATTTAATCTATCCTACCTGTTCTGGTTCTTCTGAAAGTGTTTCTACTTATTCCCAAACACCACGTTCTTTATCCATCACCCTGCAAATCTATCCTAATGCAGCTGGAAGCAGTTTCAATAGTAGATTTCAAAGGGGAATTAGACAACTATCCGAAGAGAAAAATAAATTGTAGAGCTACAGGAAAGGGATGAGAGAGTGGGACTAGCCAAGTTATTCTTGTAGTGAGCTAGCATGGACACAAAGGGCCAGATGGTTAGCCTTATGCTGTCACTATACTTCGATGGAATCCTGTTAACATGAACAATCATTCTTCAAGGGACAGTCAACAACTGTAATATGGTCTATATGTCAACATAAATGAAGTAAATTGGCACATACAGCCAAATGTTTGTGCATTTTGACAATTTATCATATATATCTCAGTTATTATTAGACAGAATATTACTGCAAAACTTGTTTTAATAATCAATGCTCAAGTGTCTACAACACAATTTATTCCTGAGTGTTAGACTATGAAATTCAAATTAACAAATTACTGATTTCATTAATACTAATCAACATCTCAGCATTCTTCTGTACAAAACAATGCATATGTAGACAGCAACAATATTAATTTCAAAACCTTCTAGATCCTATAGTTCTACTGCAGTTCAAGTGGGGAAAAATGCAAGTTAGTGAGCTAATATAGGAAGTTTCTCAAAAATAACAAGCGCTTCCACCCCCAGCATGTTTCCCGATGTTTCATTGCTCAAGAACGCAATCAAACTACCTAAAAAACAATGCTAATCGAGCCACAACTAGAATTAAATTTCAAGTTCATCAAAAAAAAGATGCAAATTTTTGAAAAATGGTTGCAGAATTTCAGGAGTAAATGCAGATTTTTATTTATAACTGTTCTCCCTTCTGAAGGAATTTAAAACATATGTGAAAAGGACCGTATTCAATACTGGCAAATATCTCAACTCCAGTGTGTTTTCTTCATTGCTAAGGATATTCAGATCATACAGAATTAGTATTGCAACAGCATCGTTGTACAGCAATAAGAAATATACTTAACTCAAAACTGAACAAACATGCTGAAAAATGGATAATGGATCATAGTGTCTCACTTTTCCGAGGAGTTACCTTATGCTATGGCCATTGTATCTGATCAACTTGCCCTTTTTTATTCAATTTTGAAAAACACCACTTAAAGTGCTGTCTCGTACAGTACTGGTCAAAGGCTACTTTTCAGTTTCAAATCTCATTCAACCATACCTGGTTTTACATTTACACAGAGGAAAGCCTGGAAGCTGGATGCACAGAGCTCACTAACAGTTCCCATCACTCGGTTCAATCTCTTTATAATCCACAAGCCGTCAAATATATTTATTTGAGTGGAGATGGGATTTTCTCCACGCAGCCTTCACGGGATAATTTAATCTCTCTGGCAGTCAGTTTTGAAGTCCTCTCCCAAATGGGGAAATACTGTCATATAGTTTTTCTCTATATATAGTCTCTTGATGAACCACTGCAGCAGACTGTCAGTAATCAAATTTCACTGGCCACACATCCAGGAAAGGCTTAATATTTCCAAATTGCCAAGTATTACAACGTCACTGCCTGACAACCTGCCTCACAGTCTTCATTCAGCCAATCAGGTACACATAGATGACAACACAATCTAACCTCTCTTTAAGCAATATAGTCATATAATTGTGAAATACTTTCATCTCCAACCCTACCAGCTCCTACCAGCCCCTTGATGAGCTGCATTCCATTTAGTTTTTTCTAGGGGCTTTTAATCGATAACGAAGATTCTGTGTTCACCTACGAAATTTTTTTCGTATCAAGTGTTCATTGTTGCTTAGCAACTTACTCTCCATTACATAAAATGAACACACTAAAAATGTACCATCAGTATTGTGAAAAAGGGTTTTTTTTTTAAAAAAGTGTCAGAAATTAAGAGTTACACTATTACAAAAAAAACTTGACAACTAATTACAATTAGAACTTTCCTCAAAAAGAATGAAAATATTCTTCTAAACCAGGTTCCAAGAAACCAACTTCTATAGTAAAATGAACACTTGTAATTTTGCCAATAAATTTGATAAGTTTTTTTAAAATAGCTGGCTACAGCATAGCAATACCACAAAAAAATACCTTCAGAGGATTTTTTTGCAATGTTTTAAATGATTGACTTACCATAAATAGCTCGAAGTAATTTGCCCTTTGGGCATGCACCACTGCATTTCAGAAATCTATATACACTTCAGGCAAATTGTGAAAAGATATACATTTGTTTCATTACTACCCACAGGTATGTTTCACAAGGCAACTTCTCTCTTTAAATATTGATCTGATACTCTTAGTTGTATTTTTGAAAATCAGAAAAACACTGCAAGAATGTATTCAGTTGTCATATTTTTGTGCGCAGTGGTCACAGCAAGAAGCAGCTATAATTTAGCAAATATATTCATATTTCTTTTGCAAAAATCTCTGAGTTTCTAACCTCAGTTTGGTTTTCAGTCAAAATGATGAACAAAACTGAAGCTCTTCTGCACTGGAGTTACTGCATTATATGGAGAGCAGGAGTAAAGCTATTTGAGTACTATCAAGTTTGATTCTGGACCCAAATTCAGATGATATGGTGTTGGAGATCTTCAGAAATGGTAAAACATATTTTCTTTTTCCAAGACACTTTCAACCTTAGATCTACTACTTTAAAGAGAAGGCCATATTATCTCCATATAGTCAATAACAGGAGCTATCAGCAGGTCTACGTACCTAAGAAAGCATAATATCCAGTGATGGTGTATATGGCAAGTTCATTTATTGTACAGATAATGCTTTCAGAGAAAGCATCCTGGTGTACTAAAACAACATGCAAAAGAGCAATAGAGTGATAGGATGCCAGTCCATCCCTCCAATTCATCGCATGGTAAGTTTCAATTTCCGATCAATTGACCTATGAAGGATCATTTACTATAAAGAAACATACTATAATCGAGACATGTCACTTCACGCCATCTTTTTTTTTAAAAAAACCTTCTATTGATGTGCAAATAACATTGATGGACTTTTCTCCCCCCACCAATTCTCTTGTTGGGCCAGCATTCATAGCACATTCTTAGCAGCTCTTGGGAAGGTGGTGATGAGCTGCATTCTTGAACCACTGCAGTCCATATGCTGTAGATAGACTCACAATGCAGTCGGGGGAGAACTGCAGGATTTTGACCCAGCCACACTGAAGGAGTAGAGATATATTTCCAAGTCAGGATGAAGATGAGGAGTAAATCATCTACGGCCACATTCGTCTGAGAATATCTTAGTTATGTGGCAAGAATAAAAACACACGTGCACATCATAATAAAAAGTGAGAATATAAATACTCTGGCCAAGAAGAGCGGCAGATTGAGGTTGTTCCCATTTTATAATATAATTTTAATGACTACACGAATTATTAACACAGTGGAGTTGTTGATCAACGCACAGCATCTTGGCAATTGATAAACATAGCACTTTGATGTTGCAGCAATTGGGACCCATACAGAGCAGCATTGGAGCAGGAGGAGCTCATTCAGCAGACGTCAATGATTAAAGATAAAAAAACCCTTCTATATAGTCCCATTGATCAAAAACAGTTATATGGTGTTTAAATTATGTTTCAATCAGACTAGTTCAGTGATCTAACAGCGATGAGAAAATACAAGGATGCATAATCAAAACCACAGAAGTCTGTAAGAAAATAAAATAAAGAACTGCAGATGCTGGAAATCAGAAACACAAACAAATAGCTGAATCAGCAATCACAAACAGACTCAGCAGATCTGGCAGCATCTATGGCAAAAAAGTTAATGTTTCAGGTCCAGTGACCATTGTTCAGAACTGATTGTAGCTCAGACACAATGCTACCTACTCAGTGTTACGTGGTATCACGTACACATTCTTAACCTCTCTTGCCATCAGCACGGACTCGTGCTGGCTCAGAACTGCCCTGACCCCAGTTCCAGTTCATTTTTCTGCTCACTCAATATTCTAACAATAAAGAAATTTCTTTTCCTTTCAGGCATTAACCAACGCAAGATGCAACAACTCAAGATATCCACACACCCCTGGAAAATTACTCCCCTTCCCCAAACCCACCTTCTGTGGTGTACTTACGATCACTCTGACCTTTGTCTTTCTGAAACTGAATGTTCTGTACTCAGCAAAACTTTGTTCTATCGCTCAGCGTCCCCGCATCAATGAAGTCTGACCATTACAGAATACTAAACTCTTCTTCCATCACCTTGGCCTCTGTGCCCATTTCTTTGGATGAAAGTCCTCTCCCAGGCCCACAAACCGCTTCATCCACTTCCAACATGCTCTCTCCACCTGGCCCCCTTCCTCTGGTCTCTTACCTGCACACGACCTATTCATTGAGAACTGTTGATGTGACACTGGTCACCCTCACTGCACTCAGTGTTCTCAGATCCAACCCAGATTTTGTAATCAAGCCTATCAACAAGGGTGATGCTGTTGCTGGTGCTGGTGGAGCAACCTCTTCATTAGAGTCTGAGCACCAGCCCTTGAACACCACCTAGTGCCCGACTGGACTTTGACCTCAACATGCAACACCAGGCCATCGTGTTGACAATGGTCACTAGTTACATTTCTTCTGGTGGTCTCCTCCTCCACTGTCTCCAAGGTCAATTCTACTTTTTTCCCAAAATTCACAAACAGGACTGCCTGGGCAGACCTATTGTTTTGCCTGCTCCTGCCCCACTCATCTCTTCCTACCGCGATTCAATTGTTTCTCCCCTTCTCCCGTCCCACTTACATCTGCAATTCTTCTGATGCTTTACATCAGTTTCAAAACCTCAGTTTCACAGGCTCCAGCTACCTCCTTGTTACCATGGACATGTAATCCCTTTACACATCCATTCCCCAATGGATGGTCTCAGGGTTTTCTACTTCTTCCTAGAAAAAGAGGAGTGGACCATCTCCATCCAGCACCACCCTTCTCTGCTGGCCAAGCCCATCCTTACTTTGAACAACTTCAGCTTTAACTCTCTTTTTCTTCAGGTCAAAGAAGTAGCCAAAGGGACCTCTTTGTGGGGGGTACATGGAACATTCCTTTTTCCCCACCTCCAACTCTTTTCCCAGTATATTGATTACACTACCAGTGCTGCTTTGCCCTCTAACCCGGAATTGGAAAATTTAAAAAAATTTGCTTCCAATTTCCAGCCTGCTCACACTTTCAACTGGTCCATCTTTTGACTCCTCCCTTCCCTTCATTGACATCTCTGCTTTCATTTTTGGGGATAGGCTGGCCACTGTTATCCACAACAAACCCAACTCCGACAGTTATCTTGACTATACATCCTCACACCTTGCTTCTTGGAAAGACACTATTCCCTTCTCCCAGTTTCTGTCTCCCTCACATCTATTCAGGTGATGCAATATTCGACAAGACAGCCTCTGAAACTTCCACCTTCTTCTTCAGCTGAGGATTCCCCACCAACCTCAGCCATGTCCGATCCATCTCCTTCTCTGCTCTCTGATAACAGCTAAAGGATCTCTTCTCTGGTACTCATTTTCTAACCCACATCCAAATGATTAACTGCCATTTTCACCATCTCCAATAGGATACCACCACCAGACACATATTCCCTTCCCCTCCTTTATCAGCCTTCTACAGTGAACAAACCCTCCACAACATCTCTGTCCACTGCTCCTCCATCCCCAACATCTTCCCTTGCTATTGCAGAAGGTATTCCACCTACCTGATTACTTCCTTTCTCCTCACGATCCAAGGCTCCAGGTGATGTAGCAATTTACCAGCACTTCACTCAATCTAGTCTACTGCATTTGCCGCTGACAACATAATCTCCTCTACACTGGGGAAATGAAATGATAACTGGGTGATCGCTTTGCAGAACACCTTTGTTCTGTCTGCAAAAGTGAGCCTGAGCTTCCTGTTGCTTGCTAATTCAATATATCACCATATTCCCTAGCGAACACCAGTGTCTCAGGCTTGCTGCAGTACTCCAGTGAAGCTCAGAGCAACCTGGAAGAATGTCATCCAGGTTGACATTTTCCACTAGAGCACTCTACAGCTTTCAGGACTCGATATCAAGTTTAATAATTTTAGGTCCTCAGTATTTTCTCCACATTCTTACCTGAACCGCCACCCACCTGGTCTTGTTATCACATGGGCTGTTATTGGTCCCCATTAGTAGCTATTGATTCTCCCAGGTTGACCTTTACCCACTCCTTTGTCTGCCCCATCGTTGTTCGGTCTGTCTCTCTGGACTCCATCTCCACCTATTGTTTACTCCTTCCTGCTCCACCTCATCTTTAGCAGATATATCCATTTATTCCAAGCTACAGTCTGTTCTGAAGAAAAGTCATAGGACCTGAAACATTGACACTGTTTTCTCTCCACAGATGCTGCCAGACTTGCTCAGCTTTTTCCCCAGCAATTTCTATTTGTGCTCCAGAAGTCTGTAAGACCAAGGCTGAAATAGTATAAGATGCAAACAGTCAGGAGGTTTCACTCTAAACTTACATTCAGAACAGTTCATTGTAATAAGCATGACATCCCTTTTTGTTGCTATGATTTATTTGAAGTACAATTACGTCACAAGACTTGATAGGATTCCTATCAGAATGGAATCGTTGTGTAACCATCACTTCAGCATTTTGTTGGAATTTGCTGCACTCACTAATTTCTTCTACAATCTTATGCCACTCTATAATCAACAATTTGGACTCACATACAAAATTAAGAAAAAAAACCTTCAACAGCGTTTTACTGTTAAGGACCTGGCATTTAAACTAAATTACATATCCTTTGAATAACTTCTAAAAATAAAACAAAACGTTTTAAAGGATTACTCCAACTAAAAAGTAAATTGACTTTTTTTCATTATGGACTCATTGCTAAAATCCTAATTTCTAATTGCATGCAGGCTATTATTGGTCTTGGGAGAGATACGCAATCTCTCATGATATTGTATAAATTGAACTGAGAAAGTTGCACGTTAGCTCACAATGGCAATGCAAAAAGAATGACTTAGCCAAAATGTTTTGTCGAAACTGATATTTTAATGTATAATTTAGCATTTTAATCATAGTAATTTTGTTTTGAAGTGTAAAAATAGATAGGATTGAAACTTCAATACTTGTGAGAAAGGAATGAGACTTTTACCACAGAGAACATTTGATTTTTTGTGGAACGAAAGGGCACTTATTTTCTTTAAGAAAATACCTCCAAGAGCACAGAACTCCCACTGCAACACACTGGACTGTCAGCCTTAATTTCTGTGTCTAGCCCCCGGGGGGGGGGATTTAATATTGGTGACTTAATGTTGGTTACAAGGGTTTCACGATTAGCTAGAAAACTAACAGGGCTAGGTGCAACTCCATTTGGCAAAGCCTGCTAAAAGGAACACAGCATCAGGGCTTCATGGGATTTAGGATCCCAGAACTGTAAATCCTGCCTGCTCAGAGCTGGTGATCAGCTCTGGATAACTTTCTGTTATCTGCCTGTAATGTAATGACCTGGGGACAACGAGGAACTCAAACCATAGGAAATTGAGGATTGGATGAAAGGTGCGTGATTAATGCTGTGATGGGGTGGCTGACAATGGGCTCTCAGCTTCCTGATACCGGGTTCCTTGAGTAGGTCCCGAATGCCTTCAAACCAGAGTTTCCCTTCTTCGTAAGCAAATTGCCTACTTAAGCGATTAACAAATGAGCATTCATGAGGGAAGACTATCTACAACCCATCTCGCCTTAGACCTGAACAGGTGGAAACACTCCTGCTTGGTCAAATACTGCCCACCTCAGAACTTTCCATTTAGGGAGCATTTAATTCAACCCAGAGTGTGGATCTTGAAGCCCCATCCTTCTGATTCAAAGGTAGGCATTCAAACAACTGAGCCACAGCTGGTATTTAAAACACAAAGTGGCAATATGTTAGATAAGTAGTTGAAAGAGTTAGGAAAGAAAATAATATAGCAAAAGGGCATATCTGCAATTAAGATTTCTATCTTTGTGGAGGTTAAAAACCAACAAGAACTGTTTGAGATCAATAGCCTGGAGTTGTTACATAATTTCTACTTTAAATTTTAACGGAAGTAGTTTAGATTTATGACTGAAGAACGTTCTGCATATTAAGAATAATGAATCATTTGATTAACATTTTTAATGACAAAAGGAAAGAAACTCCATATTTTAAATTCCCTACTCTTTTGAACTAATAACCCTGATACGGAATATAAAATCAAATTTAATTTCCTTTGAACAGTTCAAGCCACAATGAACATCTTTCATTTTGCACAAAAAGCATCCCTTTGCTGTCATTCCCCATTGTCAAACTCCAAAATCTTCATCCTGAAAGATCGGTGAGACAAGGTTTTAATTACAGAATAAGGAAAGTTTCTCTTCATAAAGCAACTTTGAGTATGATCAGAAAAATACTTACTTACTTCCAAATTTTTAAAAATTACTAAATTAGTCATTTAATTGATTAAGATGTTTACTTCTGATGTCCTCCCAAGAGAACTCAAATGAGTAGTACTGCAATGGAAAGTGGTTAGTGCTCTGCCAAATTTTATCTCAATTAATGGTTCATTTTCTTTCTTAAGGTCAAGTCAGCCATTAACAAGCATGTAGTCTAATGTAAGATGACCAGGAGTGGATTTTCTTAATTAACTAAGTTAGCAAAGTGAAATGATGCTAAAAGCAAATTAATGACAAAGTACAAGTGAAACCCCAATCCATTTCTTCAACAAAGCACTATTGCTAATTAGAGTCAAAGGGTCATGCAGCATGAAAACAGGTCCTTCAGCCCAATTTGTCCATGCTGACCAGGTTACATAAACTGAATTAGTCCCTAGCGGGTTTTGAGAAGATTTGTAGCCCAGGTTGAGGTTCTGGCAAAGCCTGCTAAAAGGAACACAGCATCAGGGCTTCATGGGATTTAGGATCCCAGAACTGTAAATCCTGCCTGCTCAGAGCTGGTGATCAGCTCTGGATAACTTTCTGTTATCTGCCTGTAATGTAATGACCTGGGGACAACGAGGAACTCAAACCATAGGAAATTGAGGATTGGATGAAAGGTGCGTGATTAATGTTGTGATGGGGTGGCTGACAATGGGCTCTCAGCTTCCTGATACCGGGTTCCTTGAGTTTCGGATGTAGGTTTGCTTGTTGAGCTGAAAGTTCGCTTTCAGATGTTTCGTCACCACACTAGATAACATCATTAGTGAGCTCACTGATGATGTTAGGTAAAAACAATGACTGCAGATGCTGGAAACCAGATTCTGGATTAGTGGTGCTGGAAGAGCACAGCAGTTCAGGCAGCATCCGAGGAGCAGTAAAATCGACGTTTCGGGCAAAAACCCTTCATCAGGAATAAAGGCAGAGAGCCTGAATGATGGAGAGATAAGTGAGAGGAGGGTGGGGGTGGGGAGAAAGTAGCATAGAGTACAATAGGTGAGTGGGGGAGGGGATGAAGGTGATAGGTCTGGGAGGAGGGTGGAGTGGATAGATGGAAAAGAAGATAGGCAGGTAGGACAAGTCATGGGGACAGTGCTGAGCTGGAAGTTTGGAACAAGGGTGAGGTGGGGGAAGGGGAAGTGAGGAAACTGTTGAAGTCCACATTGATGCCCTGGGGCTGAAGTGTTCCAAGGCGGAAGATGAGGCGTTCTTCCTCCAGGCATCTGGTGGTGAGGGAGTGGCAGTGAAGGAGGCCCAGGACCTCCATGTCCTCGACAGAGTGGGAGGGGGAGTTGAAATGTTGGGCCACAGGGTGGTGTGGTTGATTGGTGCGGGTGTCCCAGAGATGTTCCCTACAGCAGTCTGCTAGGAGGCGTCCAGTCTCCCCAATGTACAGGAGACCGTATCGGGAGCAACGGATACAATAAATGATATTGGTGGATGTGCAGGTAAAACTTTGATGGATGTGGAAGGCTCCTTTAGGGTCTTGGATGGAGGTGAGGGAGGTGGTGTGGGCGCAGGTTTTACAGCTCCTGCGGTGGCAGGGGAAGGTGCCAGGATGGGAGGGTGGGTTGTAGGGGGGCGTGGACCTGACCAGGTAGTCACGGAGGGAACGGTCTTTGTGGAAGGCGGAAAGGTGTGGGGAGGGAAATATATCCCTGGTGGTGGGTCCTTTTTGAAAGTGGCGGAAATGTCGGCCGATGATTTGGTTTATGTGAAGGTTGGTCGGGTGGAAGGTGAGCACCAGGGCGTTCTGTCCTTGTTACGGTTGGAGGGTGTGGGGTCTGAGGGCGGAGGTGCGGGATGTGGACGAGATGCATTGGAGGGCATCTTTAACCACATGGGAAGGGAAATTGCGGTCTCTAAAGAAGGAGGCCATCTGGTGTGTTCTGTGGTGGAACTGGTCCTCCTGGGAGCAGATCCGGCGGAGGCGGAGGAATTGGGAATATGGGATGGCATTTTTGCAAGACGTAGGGTGGGAAGAGGTTTAATCCAGGTAGCTGTGGGAGTCAGTGGGTTTGTAAAAAACATCGGTGTCAAGTCGGTCGTCATTAATGGAGTGGGAGAGGTCCAGGGAGGGGAGGGAGGTGTCAGAGATGGTCCAGGTAAATTTAATGTCAAGGTGGAATGTATTGGTGAAGTTGATGAATTGCTCAACCTCCTCGTGGGAGCACGAGGTGGCGCCAATGCAGTCATCAATGTAGCGGAGGAAGAGGTGGGGAGTGGTGCCGGTGTAATTACGGAAGATCGACTATTCTGTGTAGCCAACAAAGAGACAGCATAGCTGGGGCCCATACGTGTGCCCATGGCTACCCCTTTGGTCTGGAGGAAGTGGGAGGATTCGAAGGAGAAATTGTTAAGGGGGAGGACCAGTTCGGCCAAACAAATGAGTGTGTCAGTGGAAGGGTACTGTTGGGAACATTGGGAGAGGAAAAAACAGAGGGCTTGGAGGCCCTGGTCATGGCGGATGGAGGTGTAGAGGGATTGGGTATCCATGGTGAAGATGAGATGTTGGGGGCCGGGGAAACGGAAATCTTGGAGGAGGTGGAGGGCGTGGGTGGTGTCTCGAACGTATGTGGGGAGTTCCTGGACTCGGAGGGGGATAGGACAGTGTCGAGGTAGATAGAAATGAGTTCAGTGGGGCAGGAGCATTTGAGACAATGCGTTGGCCAGGGTAGTCAGGCTTGTGGATCTTGGGAAGGAAGTAGAACCGGGCAGTGCGGGGTTCCTGGACTATGAGGTTGGAAGCTGTGAGTGGGAGATCTCCTGCGGTGATGAGGTTCTGTATGGTCTGGGAGATGATGGTTTGGTGATGGAGGGTGGGGTCATGGTCGAGGGGGCGGTAGGAAGAGGTGTCCTCGAGTTGGCGTTTGGCTTCAACGGTGTAGAAGTCAGTGCGCCAGACTACCACTGCGCCCCCTTTATCTGCTGGCTTGATGGTGAGGTCGGGATTGGAGGGCTGCGCGTTGTGAGGGTGAGAGGTTGGAGTAGGGGAGGGGGTAGACAGGTTGAGGCGGTTAATGCACCTAGTATGGTCACAAAATGTCTGAAAACAAACATTCCAACTCAACAAGCAAACCTACATCCTGAATTTGTCCTATTTGCTCGCATTTGGCCCTCAAAACCTTGCATGAATGTTGCTGCTACCACATAACAGACATGTTTAGCAAAGTGAGTGCTTTTGATTATTAAATGCATAGAGAAATTAATTCAATATTAGCATTAAATCATCAGAAATAATTACCAGCGAAATGAGATACAGTTGGCAGTTTCATTGTAAATATTAAAAGGTGCATTTATAACTTTTAAAAATTAGCATTCTTACACCAAAACAAACAATGCCAATTTTTGGAGCTTCTTCAAAGCTGACTCCCAATGTTTAATCATCAACAGAAACCATATTCTAGTTCTGAAAACACTTGTACTTTAAATGAAATAGCATTAAAGGTGATTCTGGTAACTTTCTGATGAAATACAATTAATCCTCGGAGTATGAAACAATGTTCTATATTTAGTTACCTCCAGAGAGATTAAAAAGTGTATGATTAGTCATAAATGCCAGATCACAAATTGCTGTTTAATGATTTTGCTCCTTCCATCAAAATCATAATTACCCAATATTAAGCTATTATAATAAATGTCACATTAACATTGTAATAATTGCAAATTATATTTAAATAAATGTAATTGTCATTTTCATCGATGTTAATTCAGCAATTTGTAAAAGGTGACATTTTGTTGCAAATTAGCTAGCACCCACTGAAAAACTCCAGCTACAAATATTTCATATACACATACAGTTTGCTGGGAAACCACAATATGAACTCATGATGATATAAAATCTGGGCAAGTAATCTTTGAACTCCATTACCTAATATAATCCTGCACATTAATGGACTAAAACAGTTTTAAGACATGACTGAAAATACTAAATTTAAATTTGGACACAGGAAATCACCTGATCCATGTAGATTGGCCAAAAGTCATGAAATTGGCATGTATTAAAAAAAAAGACATTCCAATGAAATTAATGTTTTACCAAAGATAGTCAGCCAGCCCCTTTCCGAAGTATGCAAAAAAAGTCATTACTTCCATTTTGAATTAAACCATTACAAGAATCTCCACTTGTTGGAGATAAAACATTGTCTACAATCGCTAAACAAGGAAAAATAAACTTCCGTGAACTGAATTTATACAAGAATTGCGATTTCAAGAACTTTTTTATCTTTGGCAGCAGAAAGGGTTGCATAACTGAACACAGGCAAAGAAGACTCTTACAAAAGAAAGCACTCAATTACAACAGTGATTAGAAAGAGACATCAGGAACCTACGAACTGAAGTTAACTACAATATTCGCAACTGCTGATGGTGCATGCTGTTCGTGTGAGAGAGCGCTCAATTGACTGCATGAGAGCCACAAGTTTGACTTCGCATCCTTATTTTCAACATTGGCAAATAAACATTTTTAAGTCCCGAGTACTTGGTAATTGGCTAATTGCTTACAGTAAAAATAGCTGATGCATTTCAATTCAAGAAATATAAAGCCGAGAGCTAAAGTTAACCTAAATCTTTGTTGAGACCAAACGGACATAGGATGAAACATTTTTGAACTGGTACACCCATTTGCACTGGGTCATATCGCAATCTCTCAGCATGCAGGATAACGACATTCCAAAACAAAATAAACTACCTATGACTAAAGCTCAGGTATGTCAAATCAGATTAGATAGAACTCAGATAAGAAGTCATGCTCAAACCTTAGAGGTATGCCCTTTCAAGGACTTTGTTAATAATTATTGCTCTATGCACATGTAATGCTGGTGAAAGAGTAGTAACAGTAAAGTTATAGCTGTAAGAATATTAAGCATCATTATGCATGAGAGGTGGTAGTCATGGTTTCACTTGAATATGGCATTTTAGTGGAATGCTCCCAGCATCTACTGAAAATATTGCTGAATTTTAAGCACAAATGACACAAAACTCAAACTGAGTTTCAAGTGGTTATTTTTAGGCACTGGTTATAAAGATAATGTAGAAAACGCCAGCCACAACCACAAACCAGGCCACAGACCTAGGATGAAGCAAACAATACCATTTGTCCACAGGCCTTAGGGAAGGTGTCAAAGATCATGATGATTCATTTGGCATAAGCACACCAATAGGCACATTTTGAAAGTTTCTGAATATACCTTCTAAAAGTTGAGGAAAACTATATCAAAATTTCACTACTTTTTGGGTCGGTATGAACACCAAAGTATTTTTAATAATTTATATTTCAGCCAAATTCTTTTACCGATGTAGAGTCAGTTCAGCTATTACACACATTTCTTCAATGTGCATTGGCTTTAATGTGATTGAAGAATCTAGACCGTTGTTTGTAGAACTTGAACCTTCCTTACTGTATTGGCTCTAATTCGATAACGGCCCCATTAGTTTAAACGGCATGGCTATTACGCAATTTTCTTATAACTCGAGATTGCACGGGAATGGAACTATCGCGTTTTCTCAGAACTGACCAGACTTCGGGAGTTTGCTATTCAGGCTCAAATGTCATCGTCAAAGTCATAGATTTACAGTACACAAAAGGCCCTATGACCCAAGTCTGCACTGACATAATTACCATTAATGATGTGCTGACCCTAATTTCCTGCACTTGTCCCATATATTTGAATGTTAAAATATTTTAAGTATTCACCCAAATAATTTAAGGTTTAAGGTTTCCAGTCTCCACTACCTTTCCAGGGACAGTTCCAGATTCCTAACACTCTCAGAGAAAAGGCTTTTTCCCCCACAAATCCCTTCTGAATCTCCTGTCCTTCACCCTAAAACTATGCCCCCTCATGATTGACCCCTCAACCAAAGGGAATAACTACTTCATACTCATCCTGTCAGTACCCCTCAATCTTATACATAATCTTACCTCCATCATGTTCTCTCCCCCCGCCCTCAGCCTCTTCTGCTCTAAAGAAAACAATACAAGCCAATCTAGTCTCTCCTGATGGCTCAAATGCTCCAGCCCAGTCAGATGTGTGTCTGACACCCATTGTTAGGTGGGGGAAGATGTAAAATAATCCACTTATGGGCAATTTTCCCTCAGTTGGCCAATTCAGAACGCAGAGGCCAGACTGATCACATTGGCGGGGTCAAAGAGCTCGAGAGGCAATAGGAGGCCTTTCCTCTGAGAAATCGCAGATGTATGGGCTTTGCAAGTAGATGAGAAAGAGAGGTGCCCAATCTTCAAACTTTTTTCTGCTAAATTTTAAATAAAAATGACCAAAACAGCAAGGCCATCACTGTGGTGGAGGGAAAATGGGGAGAATGTCACCAGATGGCAACTAGTGACTGCAGCAGAGACCAAAAGGTTTGGCTGAAATGCTGCCTCTGACATCAACGTCAGGAAGCCATCTCCAGGAACTTACATAGAGCTTGATACCTCAAACAACTGGCCCTTAATATTTAAATCATCTCGGAAAATGATCCCGGAGCAGGACGGAATGGAAGATCCAGTTTGCCAGCCAGCCAACTGTATGCCACTTACTTCCATATCTGCCCTCATTGAGAGCTACAAGTCCTCCTCTCAGTTACTCACATGTAACAGATTAATACTGATTAAATTTGCTACATTTTGGTGAAAAACCACATTTCCAGCAGTAATAACCAACTAAACATAAAAGGAACATTTAGTAATGAGGCAATTTATTCAAATATAGTTTTAAAATACTGCCTGATTGCACTGATAGACTTTGCATTTGGCAAATATGCAAATAAGGTGGAGTCAAAATTTTTAAAAAGCTTCAAAACAGCTGTAGTTTACCCAGGTCACTGCACACAGTGGAAATTCTTCTGATTAGTCTTGTATACTCTTCCCAATGGCACAACATAAAATTTGTATACTATATTAATGTGGCATTTTTCAACTTCATGAACAATCATAAAATAACAAACTTGGATGCAAATAATGATTCAATCTTCAAGACTGTGTCAGTGGAAAATTCAGAAATCAGAGGAATTGAAAATGTGCAGAAATTAAATCAGCTCAATAAACAACAGCTGTGTCTCTTTCTGAGTTGCAGCAGAGATGCTCATATTACAAAAAACAGCTACAAGATAGAATGGTAAAGCTAAAGCTCAAAATAAAGGATTGAAACATGTTGCTATAAAACAGAAATACAAACTTTATTTCATTGATCTATTCTTAGATAATGGTAAAATTGCAATTGTTAATCTTGCAGTTGACTTCATAATTCACGACAGATTTTAGCTCACATCTGGTGGTGAAATATGGTGACATAATATTTCTGTAGGTGCCATTAAAATATAGATGCAATTATCCTGTTATGCTGCTGGAATAGTTCCAGAGAGGCCGGTCTTCCATCACCAAGTCACCCATTATTTACACATGGAGAGTCCTTGACACTGATCCAGCTCCCTTGAAGCTAGCTCTCAGTGAACAAAACCTCTGCCACTCATGTTTTTTTATATCTGTCAGCCAGGGCTCTGATTGAACCAGATTAACAGCCCCAAACAGGGAACTCATATTCCATGAGGTCCACCTGGCTGACCTCGTTACAATTACGAGGTAAAAACAATGACTGCAGATGTTGGAAACCAGAGTTTAGATTAGAGTGGTGCTGGAAAAGCACAGCACTTCGGGCAGCATCCCAGGAGCAGTAAAATCAATGTTTCGGGCAAAAGCCCTTCATAAAAAGCTCTAATCTCGTTAAAGTTACTACAAAAACTGTATACTTCATTCTAAATGTGGTCTCAGCTGAACTTTGTAAAATTTCCATAATATTCCTTGACATTATACAGCTATTAAAAAAAAGTGTAAACACTGATAAATCAAAATAAGCAGAATATCACAAAATAGTCAAATGTCATAACAGAGAATGGGTTTAGTGACTTCATCTGGTGAATGTGATAAAAATCTGAATCTTATCCTGTTCCTCTGCTCTCGTGGAGAGATGCCAGCTCATTGGAGGGTATGATCACATATTATGGTCTCATGCATCGAGAAGATCCAAGGAAAAATTCCAGTTCCTGACCCATTCCTCCAGTGCCCCATATAGCAATGAAGGGCAATCATATGAAGAAAGTAATGGAATGAGTAATGATGATTTGTAGGTAGAGGGAGGCATGGTTTACCTGAAGCAACCTAGTACTTCTCTTTAAGTACTCTATGAAAGCAAAGGTTGATGTTCATCAGGCTCTTCCTGCATAAGATAGTATCCAAATGGTCAAAAGAGTTAGTCCCACAATTATAGCACAATTATAATGCAAGCAAAGGATGACCAGAAGTCTGAATTGATATCCAACATCAAGCCTGTCACCTGACTGGAACAAAGACAAGAGTCTGGACAGAGACTTGCATGATGTATTGCCTGTGGTGACAAACAATTGAAACATTGTGGAAGCATAAATAGCTCCCATTCAAAAGAATGCCAATCTACAGCAACTTACAGTCAGGGAATCCTGCAAAATTGCTACTGCTCTTGCTTTCTTGTCTTTTCAGTTATTCCTCTATTACCAAAGAACACCAGAACACATTGAACTTGGTTTCAAGGCTGGAAAAAAGTAATCCAGGTCATACAAAAACTGAAGTCAGAAATCTGGGGGATAAATCAAAACTAGAGGGCATAGAGAGCGCGGATCAGATTTAAAAAGGATTTGAGGGGTAACTTCTTCACACAGAGGGTGGTGCATGTATGGAACCAACTGCCAGAGAAAGGGGGCAGAGGCTGGGATAATTGCAACATTTAAAAAGCATCTAGATTGGTATACGAATAAGAAGGGTTTAGAGGGATATGGGCCAAATGAAGCAAATGGCACTTGGTCAGATTGGGATGTCTGGTCAGCATGGACAGGTTAGACTGAAAGGTCTGTATCCATACTGTATGTCTCTTTGATTCTAAATGGGAAAGTTAATGAGCAACATAAAAGGACAGCTAACCAGTTAGTGAATGTGTTCTTTAAGTACAGCTGAAGAGTCCTTATTGTTTGCAAGCACAAATTGCTGAGTGAGTTTATCAAAAGATGAGCCAAGCATTCAAAGTAGACCTTTTTCACAACAGGGTCTTCACCACACCCATCTTGCCATCAGCACAGCATCCGAAGTTAATGGTTTTATCAAGGCATTTTAATTCTTTGATGCAGATGGGATTGATCCAATATGGTGAGCATGGCATAACTGGTGTAAAATAAGTTCAGATGCCATTTCAGGCCATCAGTTGCTCTTTTTTTTAATGTTTTATGGATCTCTATTTACCTATTTAGTAATCTATCTTGAACAATTAATATATCCTTGGTTCACTGCAATTGAGAGACAAATGAGTTGTTTAAACATCATAGAGATTTTGCAAACTCAAATTTAAACTAGTATATTTAACATAAACATGCCAAGTGCCCAGACTTTGTATGGGACAAAAGCTGTAGGTTGAAAACCCACATCACAATATCAGCATCCAACAAAGCTGACATTCCAAATAAATAATCAGGATCTTCTTGTCAAACGAGCTGTTCCAACAGTTTAAGACAATGTTAAAAAATCATGTGGCATTAGAATTAGGAGACATTCATGGTGGGCTGGTCAAAATTTCTTCCTCACCACAAGTAAAAACAAACTAACTGGCTAAGCATGTCATTGTTGTTTCTGAAAACAGTGAGCAACATAGCTGATGCAAAGCATTTCAAAATAGTTAATAAAAACCGAAGGAACTGCGGATGCATTGTAAGGAGGGATCACAGGACACAAAACGTTAACTTTGATTTCTCTTCACAGATGCTGCCAGACCTGCACAGCTTTTCTAGCAACTTCTGTTTTCATTTTAAAATAGTTGTGTCCCTTCAAAGACAAAACTATTGTTACATCAGGAGGAGGTGATGGCCGACTGGTTATCATCACTGGATTGTTAACCCAGAGACCCAGGTCCAAATCCTGCCAGAGCAGATGGTGGAATTTGAATTGAATAAAAATCTGAAACTAAGAAACTGATGATGACCACGAAACCATTGTTCAATGTCAGAAAAACCCATCTGATTCACTAATGCCCTTTAGGGAAGGAATCTGTCATCCTCGCCTGCTCTCCCACATGCGACCGCAGAAATGTGGTTGAATCTTAACTTGTCCTCTAGGCAATTAGAGATGGATAACAAATACTGGCCTAGTCAGTGATGCCCACATCCTGTGAATAAATTTTAAAAAGACAGATCGCAGGGAAGGTTCATGACTTGTTATCGATGCGATAGGCCAAACTGTCAAAATCCCGGGGAAGAGGGACGAACTAGCTCCCTTTCTCCTTCCACCCACTCCTTTGGCTGGTTGTAATAAGGTTAATTTAAAAAAAATCCTCTTCCTTTGTGGATACCCTTCTCCCAGACCACGAGTCCATGTTTCAAAAGGAACATTCTTGATTCAACAAAGAGTGCATTGCTTAAATGTGAAAAGAATTAGGAACGTAACATATGTCCAGTTTCCTGAGAGCATTCAAAAAATTAAAATGATAAATAATGGTTTAACAGATCAGTTTCTGAATTCTACACGAAGAGTTAATGAGGCAACGTTGTGTTAATGCTAAACAAAGGGCTAAGGGATGTTGTAAATCTGAAACAAAAGGCAAAGGGTGGAGAAACTCAACAGGTCTGGCAAAGCTGTGGCCATTACTGGGTTGCACCATAGTGTTGACTTTGGCAGTTGAACAGATGAGTTTTGAAATCCTTGGTTTTGTAGATTGGTGGAAATGTCTTTATGTCACTTCCTTTTAAAGTGCGTGTGTGTGCGCGTCTTCCTGTATTTGCAACACAGAGGGACCAAGGGATAGTTCTTCAACTGAACCTTCACAGTAGCTAATGCTTGAATTTTGGATGGTACACACAAAAGCATTCTGTTTGAATAGTTGAACTGGCTTTTAACCCCTATCATTACCTCTTCTTCAAAAGAAAAAGAACGAAATGTGTGTAAACTCAGAGACCATGGGGAGGAGGCTTACTGTTCAGCAGGGGGTCATCAGTCCCTTGTTACCTCCATAGACATAAAATATCTCAGTCCAGCCTGTTATAAGATTCTTTGACACTTTAGGTTTTACATTCTCAATCTTCCCCCTCTCTTGGCAGCCACTTAATTTACATCTATAGTCATTTTTGGTTGTATCAGCCCTCTAAAAAATTATATTTTGGAATTACAAGTTAGTGTCCACAATACTTCAGGGTTCTGACCCATGGCTGCACAAAGAATTACAGATTATATGTGATCCTATTAACATTCCTGAAACTCTGCATTTCTTTCTTTCCTGGCATTTGTTCTCTGTTTAATTAAGGAATCCAATACTACAAAGTACCTGTTGGAAAGCATTACAACTTAAGCATTTGTTTGTTAGATTTGATCACGCAAAGAAAGTCTCAGTGAAGCTGTCGACTATGCCTGGCCTGGGCACTGGGGAAGAGATATCCTGGTTTCTTCTGTTCCACCTCCCTGTTCAGCATTTGTTAGTTTCCAGAGTCAGGCAGGTTGATGTTCACACTAACTCCACATGTGTGCAATGATGGCAATACCAAGTATGTTAATGAAAAGATCAAATACATGACTCTGGTATTAGACTACAACAATTATAGTTTTAAGGAAACAATCACAACTCAAGCCCTCCTTTTGGTGTGTAGAATGCATCAGATTTCCATTTCCTCCTTTCCAAACAGACAGCACAGCAGATTTATTCCAGAGCGCATTAGACAGCATTGTCACAACATTCTCATATTTTGTGATGTTTGAAATCTAGTGTATCCCAAATTTCTTCACAAACCACTCATAGAACAATATTGCACATTTTCTCTCCGGTCAATGACCACAAATATATTGATCTTGAGGGAAAGATATTAAACTTTCAGTTCTCAATGCCATGTTTAATTCCAAACTGAACTTGAAACTGCACGTCCAGCCCATCAGTAAAACTGCTGACTTTATCTGAAAATATCACCTGTATTAGCTCCTGCCTCAATCCCTTGCTGCAGAAATTTCTATGTACAAAGGGTGGAGGGAGCATGATATTGGGAGAGACGAGAATGAGTGTAAACTTTTTCTTCATGAACAGATTCTAAAACTGTTTTTCAGCTCAAAAAAAACTTTCATAACATCATAAGACCATAAGACATAGGAGTGGAAGAAAGGCCATTTGGCCCATTGAGTCCACTCCGCCATTCAATCATAGGTGATGGGGATTTCAACTCCATTTACCTGCACTCTCCCATGGCCCTTAATTCCTGTGAGATCAAGAATTTATCAATCTCTGCCTTGAAAACATTTCATGTCTCTGTCCTCACCACAATATATCTAATTCTCACTTCTTTAGCTTTGATTTTGTTCTATCCAGACTCAACTGTTCAAACACTCTATTCCAATTGAATGTGCAGGCACAATAACTTTTCGCCTTACTGATAGGATCAGTGCTGGGGACAGGATGGCATGGATGGAAGGTAAGGGGCAGGAATTGAAAGGGAATGAGAGGAATTATTTTTCACCCAGGTAGTGGTGGAAATCTGGAACTAACAGCCTGTAAGGGTGGTAAAAGCAGAAGCCCTCATAACTTCTAAGTTGCATTGAGATGTACACTTACGATGCCAGGGCACACAAGTATAAGGGCCAAGTGCTGGACAATGGGGTTGGAATACTTAGGAACTTGTTTTTGACTGGCACAAAGTCAATACCCTTTTTGAGAAGTAGTACTCTATGACTATGATTATCCTGGACAGTCTCTTATTTTACACCTTCTAAAACCTGTGCTCATTCAATACGCTGTTTCCAATTTAATGTTCTCATCCTTTTCTTCAAGTCACTCCAATGCCATGCCTCTGTAATCTTTCACCAGATATTTTGCATTCCTTCAACAGCAAACTCTTAGGCAGAGGCCCTCCTATCTTTTTGCACCACCAGTGGCCATCCTTATCTTCAGCTGTCCAATTCACATGCCCAGAATTTCCTGATGTGGTGGTGCTAATGTTGGACTAGGTTTGGGCAACATCAGAAGTCACATGACACCAAGTTATAGTCCAGCAGGTTGATTTGAAATCACAAGCTTTCAGAGCACAGCTCCTTCATCATGTGACTTCAAATAAACCTGTTGGACTATAACATGGTGTCATGTGACTTCTGACAGAATTTCCTTGAAACAAACATTCAAGCATCCTTTTTAATTTCATCTTAAACCCAGTCACATTTTTCACCTATTAAACTGACATAATACACCTTGGAATATTTTCAGAGATTGTGAGTTATTATTTGAATGCACTTACAATTCTGAAACTTTTTTTTAAATAAATGAAGTTACCCAGATATCAAAGAACATTATAATGAATTGCCAGTCTTTATAGTGGAGTCTGTGTCAGGGACATATTTCCTCAGAATATAAGCTAATCAACATTTAAGAATATATCACACATTTTAAAAGGTTAATTCGATAAGTGTGAAAACCAAGGCTGCCACACCTATTTCAAATAGTGGGGAAAGAAGCAACAGAATGTGTGTACTTTATCATATCATGAAATTCATGCCCTGCACAGTGAAGAGTCATTACTATGCATTCTAATCAACATAAGATCTGGGAACAGGAGTAGGCAAATCAACCCTTGACCCTGCTCCATCATTTAACATGATCATTGCTGACCTCATCTTGGCCTTAACTCCACTTTAAGCACGCAAGACACCACCACCTCCCCCTCCGCCCCCCCCCCCCCCCCCCACAAACTTCCACGTTTTGTTTCAGAAGTAGTGCTAAAACTAGCTCCCTGTTTAATTGAAAAAAACTTTACTGCTTCAAAATAAAGATTGCTTAACATTCGTAAATAGATTTAAACAAATTTGGGATGTACTTTTGGCATTACCTCTAAGATACTGCTCTAATAAGCAAGGTTCATCTAAAATGTGCAGGCACAATAAGCCACTATTCAAATTCTAACAAAATACTTAACTCCACATCCCTGCACTTGCTGATCAACATGGTCTTGAATTTAGATTTTACAGCATTTTATTCAAATTCCTCTGTAACTTTGTCCCTCCCCTCTGCAATTTCCTTCATCCTCAAAACCATCTGAGCATCTCTCCATCTTACATCCAGGATTTTCTATACCGCTCCATTGCATAACCATGCCTTCAGCTGACGAGGCCTTAAGCTCTGAAAATCCAATCCAGACCTCTACCTCGGTCTACCCTTTCTGACCGAGCTTTTGGTTACCTCTTCCATTAAGTGGATTCATGTCAAATCTTATTTGGTAAGACACTTATCAATTGCACCAAGTATTTTTTGTCTATGTCACAATTCAAGTTATTTGCATTGGAAAGTCTCTACTGTACTGGATCAAATAATTCAATTACATATCATTCAGTGAATGTGGCAGGAAACTCACCATCTCAGTGTTCACATCTAATCACCATCCTTAGTCAGGAAGTCATTAGGAATTTACCCTCCTACTCAGGGTTATCTTGGCCACATATTTATTTCAGTTAATCAAGGGATTCAGACACATGGCAATTCTCATATCTAATTGCTGCCCACTGTTCAACATGTTTACGGGATGTTGGCTATTTGGATGAAAGACTACACTAGGCAATTACAATTCTAACTGGTGGAATTTATGAATATACATATTAAATTTTTCAACAAAACAAAGAAAATTAAAAACTTGACCTTTAATGTCCCTACTTTGAAGTCAGCATTTCAGTATTGCTTTAGGTTAATATGTCAAAAATGTTAAGCAGTCAGCTTTATTTTCTCAGATCTCAGCACTGTACAATGTTGAAATGTCATGTAAATGTTTCCACATATAAAAGCTTCCCCTTTCACAATAAGTGTGCTCTCTTGATAAAGTAATTGTTGAAGTTTAATACAATGTTCAAACATTTGGTGCCGCATTGCTATATTAATGAAAATATATCAAAGGCAGTATACGTCATATTGCCAAATATGTGCAACTTATCAAATCAAATCCAATTGCTTAAACAACATTACCATTAGCTGAACAAACAAAAAAAATTCCAAATAAAACTTTCTTCTCCTTTCTACATGAACTATTGCTTATGGCAGTGGCAGCACCATTTTGATTTTTGATTTGCACTCTCCTGTTCCCAGCTGTCTGCATTTTGCTCGACCTACCATGTTATAAACAAGTTTACATTTGCTTCATTTATTCAGGATTCAGTCAATACCTGGAGAGTTAGGCTCAACTCAGGACTGTTATTAACACAAGCCTGAAATGAATAACAGTGGCAAACATGCCAGCTGTAGACTTCCTTGAGAAGTTGGTCAAAGTTAACTTGAACACACTGTAGCTTTAAACTTTTACTCATAATGCAGGTAAGGTAAGAAAACTATAAAGCTTCCCTAAGAATCATTGCACATTACAAATTTGATTCTCGAGGACATTCTTCTTGGGTTCCACAGTCATGTTACCCCAGACAGTTTGACATGATAATTGTTTCATGCCAGTTAACTAATAATGCCCTAATATCTCGTGTTATAGCATATTAAAGGAAGTAACAATCAAATTCTCTTGTGAGTCAAACGGTGTGATTTCACATGTAGTTCTTTGAACAGGCAGATCAAGGAAAGATTTGATTAAATTAATCTCTGACCTCCAGCATCTGCAGTCCTCACTTTCTCCTAGCAAACCATTAAGCTGCCTTATTTCACAACAAATGAATATTTGACTATTCTAATCGGCTCCACTTAGTTCAACCAGCACTCAGTGCAGCAAAATACAAGGAACACTATGTTTTCACCCACATTAGTGAGTCAACTTGTTTAGCTTAGGCTATTTCCCCATCTGGGGAGTCTGGCAAAAGAGAGCATAGTCTCAGGATAAGATGGGCATTTTGACCTGAAGTGAGGAGAAATATCCTCATTCAGACAGTTATGAATCTCTGGAATTTCTACCCCAAGTGTTGTAGGGACTCAATAAGACAATATATTCAAGGCTACAACAAAACTGCCAATGACAATAATGTACCTTAAACTGAGCCAATTTTATATTGAGTCATTTCCCATAACATTCCCATTCAACAGCATAAGTTATATTTCTATTTAATACTAAGTGAAGTAAATTTGGGATAGTGACTTTCACAAGGTGATAGGCCTTTTTTAAATTTGGAACTGATAAATACCTAATTCCTGTTTTCTGCAGTCAGTGAATATGATTGAGTTCCGAATGGTGACAGGCACATTATGTACTGATTTGTGTGGAATGCATCATACAAACTCTCACATTATACACAAAATTTGGTAACTTGTGCAAACAGAGAAGTCTATTAAATGAAGCCGATAGTCAATTTCTTTCAGCTTGTCAGCTTATTGCAAACTGTCAATCAAATGTTCTTGCTTCTCCTTTCATATCATGACTGCTTTCTCTGGAAACTGAAAGCAAACCATCATAGCCCTAAAGCTTGGACTGAAACTCTTTAGTAAAGTTTATATTAAAACAGACTAAACGTAATACATTTGGCAACAGAGCAATGCATTGTACAGATCCAATGTCTGAGATTCCACTGCACATCCATGGTGTTAAATGTGCAGTAAGTTGGGCACAGTGGAGCAAAGATAACAAATATGCCAGACAGAAGTATGCATCCAGGGTCGTAGTCATTAGGAGATTGCAGAGGGAGGAAGGTCGTCTTCAGGCTCACAAAAATGTACTGCATCTGAAGTTCTGTTTCTATGTTAAGGAGGCATTTGAAAATAAAGGTAATTCTCAACCTGATTCTGTAAGTAACAAGACATTGGGATAATGGCAATGCAGCTCTCGTGCATACACGTGTTCTCCTACTGAAAATGAATTTATACATTTTACAAGTGCCAATAGTCAAACTGGTGTGTTCATTAGCGTGAGAGGAAATGGAAACAAATCAATTTGAATACAAAAGTACAAACCATATCAGTAACAGTGCGGACAATACCTTCACAGACAGCCAGTTAACTCAGGTGTTTAAACCACGGTTCTTAACACACATGATGCCAATTTAATACCTGCACCAGCTTAGGAAGCTCCTGGGTTTCTGCCTGTTCTATTTACCCCATGACAATATTTGGTATCATTGGACCATGTATAGTGATCCCTGGATAAAAAGGATGCCACATGAAGAGAATATTTTTCACAGAATCCATTTCGGTATCAAGTTACGTATTCTTGTTAAAATATACAAGATATAAAATTACATTTGAGCACATGTGGATGGATGAAACCACTGCTATTACAATTCTGTATCCATCCAATTGGTTTTGTGCAAACAAAATAGCAAAAACAAACTCCCTCACAATCTTCCATCTTCTTGTGATAAATGGCCCATGCTTGTTGAAATAAATCCAAAATCCATTTACAATAACTAGTCAAGGTAAAATCACCATAATCTTACCAGACTTTGGGGTGCTATCTCGTTAGAGAGAGATGACTGGTGGCAATTTAATTTGAGGATCATATGAGGGGAGAGGTTTAGAAAGAGAATCCTTCATGCTAACCTCAACCAGTGCTGAAATCGAACCCAAGCTGATGGCATCACTATGTATTGGAAACCTGATGTTTAGCCAACTGAGCAAACCAACCTCTGGCTCCTGCTTGCTTGATCTGTTGTATCAGGGAGTTGTTCCAGATCTTCCTATAAACCTTTATAACAGCCAGTAAGCCTATGAGCACCTATAATATATTGGAAATCAACAGGCACATCCACATCTCATGATGGTGACTTTGTCTGGAAGTGCTGCCAAGTTTTTGTTTAAATGGACTGCAATCATTCCAATATTTGCTTACCCTGATGCAACCAAGTTTTCATCTAAATATCCACTGGTGATCATGTTCCTCAAGCTGTTGAATCTCTTAAAATCTCTTTGGCACATACTCTTTTGTTCCTGAATATCTTCCAGCTAATTTAGAGAGAGTGTACTGGTTTTACACCATGGATTCTTCCAATTCTATCAAAGTTTTATCCTTCTCTTGATCTCGCATATTTTTCTTCTTCATAGTATGCTCTAATTAAAGACCCAGTCTCTTTAATACTCGTTCTTATTCGTTTCCCTATTTGAAGCCTAGACCTCTTCCAGTTGCTACTTAAATGATTGTTTGGCTTCCTCTCGGTCATCCTTGGATCCTTTCAGCAGAGCAAGATTGCTGTCATGAGTGATTGGCAGCTCTTGCTACGTGCTACACTTCTTAAATGTGCTTTCACAGGTCAACCATTCACTTCAGCTTTGCTTTAAGCTCAAACTCTGGGGGCGACACGGTGGATCAGTGGTTAGCACTGCTGCCTCACAGAGCAACTGTCTGTGTGGAGTCTTCACATTCTCCCAGTGTCTGCATGGGCTTCCTCCGGGTGCTCCGGTTTCCTCCCACAATCCAAAGATGTGCAGGTTAGGTGAATTGACCATGCTAAATTGCCCGTAGTGTTAGGTGCAAGGGGAAATGTAAGGGAATGGGTCTGGGTGGGTTGCTCTTTGGAGGGTCAGTGTGGATGAAGGGCCTGTTTCCACATTGTAGGGAATCTAAGAATCTAATGTCTCCGTAGCGGCTCCTGCTGAGCTTGATCCGTCCCATCTGCGAGTTGCCGCAGATAATCCAATAAATGGGCAAGCTTTTTATTGAGTTGATAATGCGAGAAAGCAGTGTGCACTACAAGCTGTTTTCTCATTTCTCTTTGAGAGTTGAAAGAACTATCCCCTGAAGACTCCATGTCAGGTGATATTTTCAGATTTTAATTTATCCTGAGTTGTTCAGCTTTTAGCTCTTGAATATTCACTTATGCTTCCACAGCAGTGGTGATATTTTAGTTTTACTAATTCAACAGAGAGCAAAGTGTTCCTTTTTTTGACATTCAATTGTGCAAGTGTTTCTTGAATTTTCTGTAGTCTATGCTGTTGAACTAATTCCAGTGATGACAATTGGAGCAGTTTGAGGGCATACAGTATATCTGAAATTGCTCATCCATGACATAGAACATGCAGGAAGATTGCAGACTTCATCATGGCTAATCAGTGGGCACTTTTTATAAAGTTAAAGATCACAACACCAGGTTATAGTCCAACAGGTTTATTTGGAAGCACTAGCTTTTGGTGAGCTGCTGCTTCATCAGGTGGTTGTAGAGTATAAGATCATAAGACAGAATTTATAGCAAAAGATTAGTGTTATGCAACTGAAATGATATATTGAACAAACCTGGATTGTTAAGTCTTTCATCCTTTACAATGGAGTGCAGGTTTTGGTTCATGAATATGTAAATCCCAAAACTACTTTTAAGTCACTTTCTCAAGATAATTTAAAAAAACGTGACATCTCAGCTCAGACAATGCATTAAAGGTGTAAGGTCATTGTCTGTCTGTATCCCAATCTTGAGTCAGACTGTTTCCATTTCCAAAGTAGGATTTACAAAATATTACATGTATTGACTGCATGCAGATGGTGCATTTTTGAGCAAAACAGAATGTATCTGCAAATATAATGCTGCAAACACAAATTCACCTCAAAGACTTGAGTGTGCACTTGTCCATGACAGAGATAGAGAGTCTCATGAGTGTGAGTGCACTTGCATGTGTAAAAGTGGGCGTGCGTGTGATGGAGTGTAAGCCTATGAGAGGGTGTGAGTATGTAAGAGAGTGCATGTCAGAGACAGACAGACAGACAGAGACCGGCCCTGAGACAGACAGGGGCACGGGCCCAGAGAGATGCGGGCCGAGAGGCAGACACAGATCTGCAGTGAGACATGAACCCATGATCCCGAAGTTTGCCTTGGTGGACAGTCACCTGAAGATCAGAGGCTGAATGTCTCTGACTGCTGAAGAGCTCCCTGGAAAGGAACACCTCTGTCTGTTGTGAGGTGTTCTTTCATCCATTATAGCATGTGTTCCCTCCCATTCAAGAAGCACTTCAGTGGTCAGAGACATTCGGCCTCCAAGACGGACTTCAGGATACGCAACAATGCAAAGTGGCTAAGCAGAGGCTGATAGCCAAGATCGGTACCCATTGGAATGGCCTCAACTGGGATCTTGCTGCACTCAGTGACCTTACTGCACTATATATACACACACACGCACTTACATACTAACACTCATGCAGATCCTCTCTCATATACACACAATCCACACTCACATACACACACCCTCTCACAGGCTTATATTCCATCACATCCATGCACACACTTTACCAAGCTTTCTCACATGCAAACACTCACTCTCTCATGCATGCACAAACACATACAAGTCTATGGAGTGAATTTGTGTTTGCAGCATTATATTTGCAGATACATTCTATTTTGCGCAAAAAATGCACAATCCGAAGGCAGCCAAAACATGTAATATTTTGTAAATTGCACTTTGGAAATAAAACCAGTCTAACTCAAGATTAGGATATTGACAGAATCTGACCTCACTCCTTTAATGCATTGTCTGAGCTGAGATGTCACCTTTTTAAAGTTATCTCGAGGAGGTGACTTAAAACTGCTGTGTGTCCTTGTCATCTTACGAACTGGGATACATTTTTAAAAGCAAGAATAATATGAACAAGCGACAAATTCTATTTAGTAGTTTGGGATTTACATGCAACCCATTCTAAAAGATGAAAGAATATACAGCAATCTAGGTTAGTTCAATATATCATTTCAGCTGCATGACACTGTAATCTTTTGAGAAATTCTGTATCTTATGAACTTTTACTCCCCAACCACCTTATGAAGCAGCGACGCTCCAAAAGCTCGTGCTTCCAAATAAACCTGGTGTTGTGAAATTTTTAACTTTGTCCACACCAGTCCAACACTGGCATCTCCAAATCATGACCAGTTTTCTAAGTGCAGATCATTTTGATTTTTTGCAAACACTTCTGGCAGTGAGATGACACTGATGTTTTCCACAAGATTGGCTGTGTGAAATGTGTTCACAGTAGTCTGACTCATTATGAGCATTAACAGCCTCTGGTTAGTCAATCACTTCATGTAACCCCTCTGGATGTCAGATGTTCTTTATTGAGACTTGAAGCTACCCTTGTGGGGTTGGCATACAGCTCTTTATAGCTCCATCAGCCCTTGCTCAAGTGCACTGCCTCTGGCTATGGTCTTTTCTACCAGACACCTTGCAAAATAGATTGAAGGCTGGATATTTCCGGAAGGTATGTAGAAAGCCTCATCTTCCACATGTCTTACTATGCTTGGATGAACTTGTGTTTCACCTGTTGCATATGAGAAAAAGCTAACAAGTAATATAAAAAAAAATTATAAAGCTATTTGGAAAAAAAAGAGTTAACAAAGACGGAGTTGCTCCAATGAAAGTATGTCTGGGGATATAACAACAGAAATAAGGAAGTAGCAGAGGAATAAAACATATCATGCATTGAACTTCATTATCAAGGTTACAAGTAATATCCCAAGTAACGTCCCAGAAATATATATACCTGGAAATTGAAGAAATTCAGAATAGCAGCAACCATAGACCATAATGACAGATGATCAGCCTATGTGCCAGATTGGCTGCCTGAGACACTGACCATCCAGAGTAGAATAGCTTTATTTGTCATTTCTACCATATACAGCTGGTACAATAAAACGAGACAGTGTTCCTCCAGGACCAAGATGCTATATTAACACACAGACTACATGACAGTAGTCATACACAGGGAAGCATGAAGTAGACAATAGGTGCAGGAGTAGGCCATTCTGCCCTTCGAGCCTGCACCACTATTCAATATGATCATGGCTGATCATCCTTAATCAGTATCCTGTTCCTGCCTTATCTCCATAACCCTTGATTCCACTATCCTTGAGAGCTCTATCCAACTCTTTCTTAAATGAATCCAGAGACTGGGCCTCCAGTGCCCTCTGGGGCAGAGCATTCCACACACCCACCACTCTCTGGGTGAAGAAGTTTCTCCTCATCTCTGTCCTAAATGGTCTACCCCGTATTTTTAAGCTGTGTCCTCTGGTTCGGCACTCACCCATCAGCGGAAACATGTTTCCTGCCTCCAGAGTGTCCAATCCTTTAATAATCTTATATATCTCAATCAGATCCCCTCTCAGTCTTCTAAACTCAAGGGTATACAAGCCCAGTTGCTCCAGTCTTTCAGTGTAAGGTAATCCTGCCATTCCAGGAATTGACCTCGTGAACCTATGCTGCACTCCTTCAATAGCCAGAATGTCTTTCCTCAAATTGAGACCAGAACTGCACACAGTACTCCAGGTGTGGTCTCACCAAGGCCCTGTACAGCTGCAGAAGAACCTCTTTGCTTCTATACTCAATCCCTCTTGTTATGAAGAGGGCCAGCATGCTATTAGCCTTCTTCACTACCTGCTGTACCTGCATGCTTACCTTCATTGACTGATGTACAAGAACACCCAGATCTCTTTGTACTGCCCCTTTACCTAAATTACTACCTAAATGGAATCAATCTGCCTTCCTGTTCTGGCCACCAAAGTGGATAACCATACATTTATCCACATTAAACTGCATCTGACCACTCACCTAACCTGTCCAGGTCACCCTGTAATCTCCTAACAACCTCCTCACATTTCACCCTGCCACCCAGCTTAGTATCAGCAGCAAATTTGCTAATGTTATTACTAATACCATCTTCTATATCATTAACATATATTGTAAAAAGCTGCGGACCCAGTACTGATCCCTGCGGTACCCCACTGGTCACCGCCTGCCATTCCGAAATGGAGCCATTTATCACTACTCTTTGTTTCCTATCAGCCAACCAACTTTCAATCCAAGTTAGTACTTTGCCCCCAATACCATGCGCCCTAATTTTGCAAACTAACCTCCTATGTGGGTCGTTATCAAAAGCTTTCTGAAAGTCCAGGTACACTACATCCACTGGATCTCCCTCGTCCATCTTCAGAGTTACATCCTCAAAAAATTCCAGAAGATTAGTCAAGCATGATTTCCCCTTCATAAATCCATGCTGACTCTGACCTATCCTGTTACTACTACCCAGATGTGTCGTAATTTCATCCTTTATAATTGACTCCAGCATCTTTCCTACCACTGAGGTCAGACTAACTGGTCTATAATTTCCTGCTTTCTCTCTCCCACCTTTCTTAAAAAGTGGTGCAACCTTAGCCACCCTCCAATCCGCAGGAACTGATCCCGAATCTATCGAACTCTGGAAAATAATCACCAACGCATCCACGATTTCTCGAGCCACCTCCTTCAGTACTCTGGGATGTAGACCATCAGGCCCCGGGGACTTATCAACCTTCAGACCTAACAGTCTCTCCAACACCAATTCCTGGCAAATATAAATTCCCTTCAGTTCAGGTCCTTCAACCACTGTTACCTCAGGGAGATTGCTTGTGTCTTCCCCAGTGAACAGAGATCTGAAGTACCAATTCAATTCTTCTGCCATTTCTTTGTTCCCCGTAATATATTCCCCTGCTTCTGTCTTCAAAGGCCCAATTTTAGTCTTAACCATTTTTTTGCCTTTCACATACCTAAAAAAAACTTTTACTATCCTCCTTTATATTTTTGGCCAGTTTACCTTCGCACCTCATTTTTTCTCTGCGTATTTCCTTCTTAGTAATCCTCTGTTGTTCTTTAAAAGTTTCCCAGTCCTCCTTTTTCCCACTTATCTTTGCTATGTTATACTTTATCTCTTTTAACTTTATATGTTTCTTAACTTCCCTCGTCAGCCACGGCCACCCATGCCCCCTCCTAGGATCTTTCTTCCTTTTTGGAATGAACTGATCCTGCATCTTCTGCATTGTACACCTAAATATCCGTCATTGTTCCTCCACTGTCATCCCTGCTAAGGTATTGCACCATTGAACTTTGGCCAGCTCCTCCCTCATAGCTCCATAGTTCCCTTTATTCAACAGAAATATTGTCACTTCCGATTGTACCCTCTCCCTCTCAAATTGCAGATTGAAGCTTATTGTATTATGGTCACTACTTCCCAATGGCTCATTCACTTAGAGGTCCCTGATCAATTCTGGTTCATTGCACAATACCAGATCTAGAATTGCCTTCTCCCTGGTAGGCTCCAGCACCAGCTGTTCTAAGAATCCATCTCAGAGGCACTCCACAAAGTCTCTTTCTTGAGGTCCAATACCATCCTGATTCTCCCAGTTACCTGCAAGTTGAAATCCCCCTTAACAACTGTAGTAACATCTTAGCGACAGGCCAATTTCAGCTCCTGATTCAACTTACATCCGTCATCCAGACTACTGTTTGAGGGCCTGTAGATAACTTCCAAGAGGGTATTTTTACCCTAAGAGTTTCTCAGTTCTATCCATACTGACTCAACATCCCCAGATTCTAGGTCCCCCTGCGCAAGGGACTGAATATCATCCCTTACCAACAAGGCCACCCCACCCCCTCTGCCCGTCAGTCTGTCCTTATGATAGCACGTGTAGCCTTGAATATTCATTTCCTAGGCCGTGTCCACTTGAAGCCACGTCTCAGTTATCCCCACAATATCGTATCTGCCAATTTCCAAAAGAGCCTCAAGCTCATCCATCTTATGTCTAATGCTTCGTGTATTCATGTATAGTATTTTTAATTTGTTACTGCCCTCACCCTTCCCATCAACTCCTATTTCACTCAACCTTACAGCATGATCCCTTTTTGAGTTTTCTGCCTCATTGATACAGTTGTCTTTCTTGACTTCCCTTGTTCTAACTTTCCCTTCAATTTCTTTCTTAAACATCCCATTTGTCCCCTACCCCCCCCCCCCCCCCCCACTACTTAGTTTAAACGTACCTGTGTTGCAGTAGCAAACCTGCCTGCCAGAATGCTGGTCCCCAACCTATTAAGGTGCAAACCGTCTCTCTTGTATAATTTATGCTTACCACAAAACATACCCAGTGACCCAAGAATTTAAATCCTTGCTTCCTGCACCAGTTCCCCACCACACGTTCAAGTCCATTATCTCCCTGTTTCTGGTCTCACCAGCCCGAGGAACCGAAAGCAAACCGGAGATAACCGCCCTGGGCATCCTGCTTTTCAGCCTTCTTCCTAGTTCTCCAAAGTCCCGCTGTAGTACGTTCCTCCTCTTCTTCCCGACATCATTTGTGCCAACATGTACCACCACCTCTGGCTCTACACCTTCGTCCTTGAGGATTTCCTGCACTCTGTCTGTGATGTCTTTAACCCTGGCACCAGGAAGGCAACACACCATCCTTAAGTCCCGCCTGCTGCCACAAAAACCCCGGTCAGTTCCTCTCACTATGGAGTCCCCTATTACCACGGATCTGTGCGATGTCAGACTCTTCTGCTCTGCCTCCACACCAACTTTTGATTGACAGACCTGGCCGCCTTGCAAACTGGCAGTGTCATCTGTCTCTACGGTTTCCAAAAGATTCAACTTGTCCCTGACAGGTACTTCCCCCGGGGTCTCTTGCACCGGTCTCCTCTCTGCCTTCCTCATCATCTGCTCTCTTCTGGTATGGTCGGTGTAATAACCTTGCTGAAGGTCCTGTCCAGAAAGATCTCGTTCTCATAGTGTGTAGGGAAATGCAAAAAATGCAAGACAGCACAGTAATTCCTGACAAGAGTGACAGGTTACTTAATGAATGAGCCCAGCGTCCCCAGAGACATGTTCAACCATTTCCCAGGCCCTGGTCCCAAGAATGATGGAGTTTCAGATACAAGGTTAGGGTGGAAAGACTCGAGTGGTCCTCCTCGGAGCAAAGAAAATTGAAGGGAGATTTGATGAAGCTACATAATTAGATTTAGGCTCAGATATGATGGGCAAAAAAGGTTGTTATAATTTTCTGATTATATAAGGGCATGTAGACAATAAAAATTTAAGATCTGGGTCAAGTGATGCAAGGGAAAAGAGAGAAAGAACAATTTTACACAATGGGGTAATGACCAAAGCAGTTCAGATGGTTGTGAAGGCAGCAAAAAGAGCAGAGGTCAAACTGGATAGGAAAGGGCTCAGCCCAGAGGTCAGGGTCAAACATCTCAGAGGGAGAAGCCTGGGAACAGCCAGAAACAATTATTTCAAAGTTAATTGGATGGGCATCTTAAGGAAATACATATATAGGAACCAAGGGAATGGAGACTGACTAGAGGAGCAATGGATCAAATAGCCTCCTGTGCCAAAAACTACTTCATATCTTAAGAAACAGAATTTCAAACCATATTTCAATATATTCACTAAGGATTTTCTTAAAGTGAATATAGCTTTTAAGGGTATACAGAATGGGTACTGCTGTACCCTGAAATCTCAGTAGGAACAGTCCAATCCAAACATTGGTAAATTGGCAAAATAAAAAATGCTTGCTTCAATGTTAATAAAACATGAATGGAACTGCTGCTAATGCCTATTCATTCAGGAACTACTATTGCATTGAAGTTACAATCCAAACACATTATGTGCTTCAATAACAGTGCCTTGATTACAATTTTCCAAAGTATTGAGTCAGGAAACTATTCAATCTTAACTTGCAGAAATCAGAGTCACAAATTATTGTTGAGGGAGAGATAACCCCATAACCCCCAAGCAAGTGGGACTCAAACCTAGATCTTTAGGCCCAGAGGCAGGATCACTACCCATGCAACATCAGTTGCTGTTTACTGATGCTGCTTTGCAGCTGCTGTGACAAGGATCTCTTCACCTGGGAAATGAACATTTGATCTCTTGCAGCAAAGGGGATGCTATGGCTACTAAATGCCCAACAGACAATGCTGGCCAGAACAGAAAATAAACATTTAACTTTAAAATGTCAATGAAGTTGTTGAAAATGACATTAACACTCTTAAGTGCGTCCCTTACAAACATCTCAGAATAATTCAAACAATTACTTTGAAGTTATGATTTGGAGATGCTGGTGTTGGACTGGGGTGTACAAAGTTAAAAATCACACAACACCAGGTTATAGTCCAATAGGTTTAATTGGAAGCACACTAGCTTTCGGAGCGTCGCTCCTTCATCAGGTGATAGAAGGAACGACGCTCTGAAAGCTAGTGTGCTTCCAATTAAACCTGTTGGACCAATATCTGGTGTTAGGTGATTTTTAAACTTACTTTGAAGTGTAATTGTGTGTTTTTGATACAAATATGGCAACTATTGAGTAACACATTCCCAAAATAGCTATGAATTAAATAATCAGCTAATATCTTTGGAGCACTTTGACAGAGGAATATTGGCCAGGATATGAAGAAATTCCTAACACTTTGTTAAGTTTACACCACCTGAACATAAAATCCTGATCTGAACAAGCTACTAGAGCCCTGAGTTAACATCCCAAAATTCACCCTTCCTCAACGTCATATCAAAACAACAGCTTAAAGTAAGTTTTCAAACTCCAAAACAAAAAAGAACTTGAACCCATAACTAACTTGAGGAAACAAGTTGACATAGTTGCTCTGTGCAGTAAATACAGAAATAACTATAGCCAACTTAAGCATGCAAAGGTGCATATAAGTACATACATATTCTAGTTAATTGTTAGTGAGAAAAATGACCTTGGCATCAATTTACTTTGAATGGACATAAGTAAGCACTCAATGGCTTTTTACATTAAAAATGTATGCAATCATTTAAGTTGAATATTCGCCAAATGGGTTTTGAATGCAACTGTTATCCCTTCGGTTGTCAAATGGCTCCCCATTTAATAGCTTAGTAACAAAACAATAGCGTGCATGTATCTCTATAGCCTGTAGCCATTTTTCTCAAAAGCATCTAAATTTTCTTCATAAAGTATCACATAGTTGTGTACTCTTTCAATGACTCCCTGCATTTACTGGCTGCTTTCTAATTACACTGCTTGCATTACATTGGCCATTTGTGACAAGACATCTTACCAATACAAGATGTAATGCAAATTTCTGCAAACAAGCTGCAGCTTGATAGATGACTAATTTCTGTAAACAGCATACCCAAAAGTGAATTGGAGAACATTTGCTTTCATTTTAAAATGCTACTTGTACAGTCATTAGGTTCACTTCCATTTACAGTTTGATTCTCTTTTGTTGCCTGAAGTACATCTCATAAAAGTGCAGTCAGGTGAAACAATGCATGCAAGACTTACCCATCTGTAATTGGCTGCAGAATCTTACAGCACAAAACATAATTATTGTCTGTATCAGTTATTAGGAAGAGTTGTCAATTTAGCCTGCCACCCAGACTCGCACCATTCATTGCTGCCCAAAAAGCCTGGGTCTTCTTCAATGTCATAGAAAATCACATTGTTTCCTCCTGTGGATAACAAACTCCTGACAGACTTGAGATCGGTAGTACCCCAGCATTATTAAATGGCGCAGTAAAATTAAACTTCATAATTAGACAGTGATTCTGCAAGTTAGTTCTTTTACTTAAATAAAAGACTGTTTTGATCAAAGTGTTCTTTCCAAGATCACGCTTTGGTCCTCTCTCAATTTTCACGTAGAAGAGGTACAGATTCCCGATTTGTCGTAAACCTAACTTTCCACTCTGCACGGGATATTTTTGTTGCTGCAAAATGCACAAATGATTTTATTTCGAAAAAGATGTAATGTTTATTGTTTTCCTTGATGAAAGAGCTCAGTGAATGAACTTTGTTTTGCAGGAAAATAGAACTCAATCAGGAACCTGGAGTTAGAGCAAAGGGAGCAGAGTCTTCTGAATTCATGCAGATGATATTTTATAAGGAACATAAGTGCGATATTACTAAGAAATGTGATTTTAGTTCAGATTGCCAGTTTTGTTGGTATATTTTGATACCCTTTTGCTCTTATGCACTAACACAGTTAACAAAGAATTTTAAAAAACCTGAATTCCATGCAAGATACAAGTGTCAATCTGTGCTTGAAAAGAAGTCCTTGAATTCTCTTAAGGTTAGCATGCAGGTTCAGTTGGCAGTTAGAAATGCAAATGCATTGTTAGCATCCCTTTCAAGAGGGCTAAAATATATGAGCAGGAATATATGAGCAGAAAAATTTGTGGGCGGCACAGTGGCACAGTGGTTAGCACTGCTGCCTCACAGCGCCGGAGACCCGGGTTCAGTTCCCACCTCAGGCGACTGACTGTGTCGAGTTTGCACGTTCGCCCCGTGTTTGCGTGGGTTTCCTCCGGGTGCTCCGGTTTCCTCCCACAATCCAAAGATGTGCAGGTCAGGTCAATTGGTCATGCTAAAATTGCCCGTAGTGTTAGGTAAGGGGTAAATGTAGGGGTATGGGTGGGTTGCGCTTCGGCGGGGCGGTGTGGACTTGTTAGGCCGAAGGGCCTGTTTCCACACTGTAAGTAATCTAATCTAATCTAATCTAATCTAATCTAATCTAATATATGAGGCTGTACCCTGTATTAGGCTCTGGTCAGACTGCATATGGAATATTATGAACAGTTTTATGCCCCACACCTAAGGAAGGATGTGCTGATGTTGGAGGGGGTCCAGAGATGGTTTACAAGAATGATCTTAGGGATGAAGGGCTTTTCCTATGAGGGGCAATTGAGAATGCTGGGTCTGTATTTAGAGTTTTGAAGGACAAGGGGCATCCAATAACTTTGATAATAATGAGAAGCCTGGATAGGGTAAATGTGCAGATTATGTTTCTACTAGTAGGAGATTAAGACCACAGGGCACAACCTCAGATTGAAGAGGTGACCTTTTACAACTGAGATGTGGAAGACTTTCTTCAGTCAGAGGTGGTTAATCTGTGGAACTCTTTGCTGTAACAGATTGTGGAGGCCAATTCACTGAGTATATTAAAGACAGAGATAGATAAGTTCTTGACTGGTAAGGGGATCAAGGTTACAGGGAGAAGGATGTTGAGAAACATAGCAGCCATGATTGAATGGTGGAGTAGACCCAATGGCTTAACTCTGCTCCTATATCTTATGGTCTTACGTTGCAATGCCATTTGCACAACAACAAAGGACATTGCTTGCTTTGTGCACTAGCTCAGCAAAAGATGACCTCAAGAGAAACTAAAACTTGATTCTTAAAATAATAAACATTTCAATTCAATATGAAAGTAAGGATAGACGGATTACAGAAAAAAATAAAACAATACTAGGCAATATTTAATCAACTAAATGGGGTATAACTATGGTACTGGGACAACTTCCAAATTTGTACCATGTCTAAACATTCTTTAAACTTGCACATTATATTGGACTGTAGGGCATTTGTTCCACAGCCGTTACAACAGTGACCCACTATAGGGAGCTCAGGTGTTTTACGACCAAATTCAGGGCAACATCCTGTATGTCTTGCTCAGAGATGTGTTTTATAAACTATAATTTTGCCTCATTATTTACACAGGTAATTCAAATAATCCTGCAAGACAACATAATCACCAGAAACAATTAGCATGGAAACTTTTTTTTTAAAAAAAGAAAGTTTAATACACTCCACTTACTCAGCACAATTCTTTCAAGGCAACATTAGTTTGGAGGAGACTGTGACCCACAGATTTCTGGATCCTCTCAAATAAAAAAATTGAACAGCTCCAAGATATCTGCAACATTTACATGGTTTTAGCCTAACTGCATAAGAGCGTCTTCTAATATAGTTATGAAAGTTCCTATTCTTCACAATTCGTGGAAAAATCCTCTTCATTTTAGAGAAAGCAGAAATAGGCAGGAATGAAACTGTTAACATAGAACATAGACCATTACAGTGCAGTACAGGCCCTTCAGCCGTCAATGTTACACAAACATGTGAAACCAATCCGATGGCCATCTATCCTACACTATTCCATTTTCATCCATATGTTTATCCAATGACTATTTAAATGCCCTTAAACTTGGCGAGTCTACTACTATTGCAGGCAGTGCATTCCACGCCCCTACTCCTGAGTCGAGGAACTACTTCTGACATCGGTCCTACATCTATCACCCCTCAATTTAAAGCTATGACCCCTCGTGCTAGCCATCACCATCCAAGGAAAAAGGCTCTCACTGTCCACCTGATCTAACCCTCTGATTATCTTGTATGTCGCAATTAAGTCAACTCTCAACTTTTTTCCAACAAAAACAGCCTCAAGTCCATCAGCCTTTTCTCATAAGATCTTCTCTTCACACCAGGCAACATCCTTGTAAATCTCCTTTGAATCCTTTCCAAAGCCTTCCTATAATGCAGTGACCAGGACTGTACGCAATACTCCAAGTGCGGCTGCACCGGAGTTTTGTACAGCTGCAGAATGATGTTGTGGCTTCGAAACTCAATTAGTCTGCCAAAAAGAATTAACACACCATATGTCTTCTCAACAACCCTATCAAACTGGAGGACAACTTTCAGGGATCCATGTCCATGGACACAGATCTCTCTGCTCATCCACACTACCAAGAATCTTACCATTAGCCCAGTACTCTTTATTCCTGTTACTCTTTCCAAAATGAATCATCTCACACTTTTCCACTTTTAACTCTGTTTGCCACCTCTCAGCCCAGCTTTGCAGCTTATCTATGTCCCTCTGTAACCTGCAACATCCTTCGGCACTATCCACAACTGTAGCAACCTTAGTGCCATCCGCCAATTCACTAACCCATCCTTCTATGCACTCATCTAGATCATTGCTATAAATGACAAAAAAGCAGTGGCCACAAAACAGATCTTTGTGGTACACCCCTAGTAACAGAATTCCAGGATGAACATTAACCCTCTGTCTTCTTTCAGCTAACTAATTTCTGATCTAAACTGTTAAATCAACTTCAACCCCATGCCTCCATATTTTGTGCAATAGCCTACCATGGGGAGCCTTATCAGACACCTTACTGAAACCCACATACCCCACATCAACCACTTTACCCTCATCCATCTGTTTCGCCACCATCTCAAAGAACTCAATAAGGTTTATGAGACACGACCAACCCTTCACAAAACCATGTTGACTATCCCTTATGAACTTATTCCTCTCTGGATGATTATAAATCCTATCTTATAACCTTTTCCAACACTTTACCCACAACTGAAGTAAGGCTGACTGGTCTACAATTGCACTGGTTGTCTCTACTCCCCTTCTTGAACAAGGGGATAACATTTGCTATCCTCTAGTCTTCTGCAACTATTCCTGTAGACAAGGACGACATAAACATCAAAGCCAAAGGTTCTGCAATCTTCTCCCTGGCTTTCCAGAGAATGCTTGAATAAGACCCATCCGTCCAGGGGACTTACCTATTTTCACACTTTCCAGAATTGCTGACACCACCTCCTTGCAAATGTCAATCCCATCTACTCTAGTAGCCCATATCTCTGTATATTCCTGGACAGCATTGTCTCTTTCCAGTGTGAATACTGATGAAAAATATTCATTTAACAGTACCCCATCTCCTCGGACTCCACGCACAACTTCCCACTACTATCCTTGATTAGCTGTAATCTTTCTATAGTCATTCTTTTATTCCTAACATAACTACAGAAAGCTTTAGGGTTTTTCAGTGATCCTACCTGCCAACGACTTCTCATGTCCCTTCCAGACTCTCTTAGCTCTCCGTTTCAGTCTTTCCTGGCTACCTTGTAACTCTCAAGTGCCCTAATTGAGCCTTGACATCTCATCCTAACATAAGCCTTCTTCTTCCTCTTGACAAGAGATTCAACTTCTTTAATAAACCACGGTTCCCACGCTCGACCACTTCCTCCCTGCCTGACAGGCATATATTTATCAAGGACATGCAGTAGCTGTTGCTTGAATAAACGCCACATTTCAACTGTGCCCATCCCCTGCAGTTTCCTTCCCCATCCTATGCATCCTAAATCTTGCCTAATCACATCATAATTGCCTTTCCCCCAGCTATAACTCTTGCCTGTGTTATATACCTAGCCCTTTCCATTGCTTGAGTAAACACAACTGAATTATGGTCACTATCACCAAAGTGCTCATCTACCTCCAAATCGAACACCTTGCCTGGTTCATTACTCAGTACCAAATCTAATGTAGCTTCACCCCCTTGTTGGCTTGTCTACATACTATCAGAAAACCATCCTGCACTCATTGGACAAAAATTAACCCATCTAAAGTATTTGAACTATAGTACTTCTATGCAATATTTGGAAAGTTTAAGTCCCCATACCAAATACCCTGTTACTCTCACTCCTCTCCAGAATTAGCTTTGCTGTCCATTCCTCTACATCTCTGCAGTGATTCTGAGACCTATAGAAAACTCCCAACAGGGTGACCCATCCTTTCCTATTTCTAACCTCAGCGCATTCTACCTCAATAAACGAGTCCTCAAATATCCTTTCTGCTACCTGTCCTTATACTATCTACCCTGTAATACTGTTCTTGACTAACAATGCCACATCTCTCCCTATTTTACCATCTTCTGTGTTCTTACTGAAACAAATAAATCCTGGAACCTGCAACAACCATTCCTATCCCTGCTCTAACCATGTCTCCAAAATGGCCACAACATCGAAGTCCCAGGTACCAACCCATTCTGCAAGTTATTCTGGAGGCTCCTAGCGTTGAAATAGACACACTTCAAACCACCTTCCTGCTTGCCAGTGAACTCTTGCGACCTTGAAACCATATTTCTGACCTCACTACTTTCAACCTCTTGGACACTGGAACTACAATTTAAGTTCCCACCCCGCTGCTCAATTAGTTTAAACCATTCCGAAGAGCATTAGCAAACATTTCCCCCGGGATATTGGTAACCCTCTAGTTCAGGTGTAGACCATCCTGTTTGTTGAGGTCTCACCTACCCCAGAAAGAGCCCGAATTATCCAGGTATCCGAAACCATCCTTCCTACACCATCCCTATAGCCACATGTTCAATCCCCTCTCTCCCTACTCCTCACCTCGCTAGCACATGACATAGGCAACAAACCAGAGATAACAACTGGTTGTTCTAGCACTAAGTTTCCACCCTAGCTCCCTAAATTTCTGTTTTAAATCCCCATCCCTCTTCCTATCTATGTCGTTAGTACCTATGTAGACCACGACTTGGGGCTGCTCCCCCTCCCTCTCAAGGATCCCGAAGACATGATCCGGGACATCACAAACTCTGGCACCTGGGAGGCAACACACCAGTGAGTCTCTCTTGTTCCCACAGAACCTCCTATCTATCCCTCTAACAATGGAGTCCCCAATGACTAATGCTCTGCTCATCTCCACCCTTCCCTTCTGAGCAACAGGGACAGACTCTTTGCCAGAAACCTGTACCCCATGGCTTACCAATGATAAGTCGTCTGCCCAACAGTATCCAAAATGGTATACTTGTTATTGAGGGGAACAGCCTCTTGAAACTTGTCACTTTATCACCAACATTTACAAGAATCCAACAGAGTTGCAGTTCAACCAAATAAATAAAATGAAAAAGAAAGCAAATGCTGGAATTCTGCAGAAGAGAAAACATGGGAGGAATATCAATTTATTGATACAATTGTGTATTACTTCATATTGTGACTATGTCACTCCTACAAACAAGCACACCAGTCAAAATGTGGAGTAAGCATCAGTCATCCTGTTCATCCATTCATATCATAGGGGATACACAAAGTACTGGGAAAAATGTAACAACTATATTCAGAATACAGCAATGTTGATTATTCCTGAATTGTTGATATTCAAGGTAATAATGAATGGTAAGGTACAATAAATCCACATTCACCTGTTAGCAAATCAAATCGGAAATTTGCAAATCAGTGCCAGAGGATATTCAGTACTGGAAGGAGTTCACATTAAAGCAGCTGTAAAGAACTGCTTAATGCAGAACACTTAGAAATTAAAGTACTTGCTATATCTACAGGCACCAGGTGAAACAGCATAAAATGCTGAAATTTGTACAACACTACAAAAACGTAAGCCTTTAGCTGAAAGCACAAAAGTCTATTTTAATCTAGAACAATAGCAAAGCTCTTTTCCATGGTACAGTTTACTGTTATCCAACTTTGCCTCATTCCTTCCTCTATTATCCAAGACACCAGTTTTCCTTACCCCACCTAATTTTTCATGTACAAATTGAACATAGAGTTTTAGATTATTTAACCAAGTTTCATCCTTCACTTCACTGACCATCAATGCCTGATCTCCTACCACCTACATACACACAAGTGAAGTGCCAGACAAGAATGATTGCATATTCCAAAATAACAATACTGAAGTCCAATATTTCAGTTTTTTTTACTCCATTTACTTGTAAAAGTCTGGTCACAATTAAGCTGCATTCTAATGCCATCACATTGAAAACTGACAAATTATCAACCCTGACATGACAGTCTGTATTCCACATGATGTAATAAGACAATGGAGCTAAGAAGTCACTTTCATAAATTAACTGTTTCTTTGTATTTTTAAAGTTGTTAATTAGAAGCAGTCATTCAGCATGACTAAAACACTTCTACGTTTACCTGGTTTACAAAGGTATTGCTTACAAGATGACTGCACAACACCCATCATTATGCCAAGAACAGTGATCGCACTATGGTCAAACAAAAAAAGTACAACTAAAGATGAAAATTGATATGCAAGGGCAGTTTATTTGAGAAACAAAAGGAATAAGCTTCCTTGTTTAAACAAAATTAATTTAAAACTGATTATTCTATAATTAATCAACACACTATAGCCTACTGTAGGAAGAACGTGATTGCATTGGGGGAAACTTTTTGGAGATTCACCAGGACGCTGCTTGGAATGGAGTACTTCAGCTATAACGAGAGACTGGATAAGCTTGGATTGTTTTCTTTGGAGCAGAGAAAGTTGAGGGGGACCTGATAGAGGTGCCCAACATTATCAGGGGCATGAATAGGCTGAACAAAGCAGCTGTTGCCCTGAGTTGAAGGATCAGTAACAGTGGGGCATAATTTTAAAGTGAAAGCCAGAAAGTTTAAAGGGGATTTCAGGAAATATTTTTTCCATCCAGAGGGTGGTGAGGGCTGACGGGAAAACTCAATTTTTAAGAAGTACTTTGATGAGCACTTGTGTCATAATATTCTAGGCCCATTGCCTTGTGCAGTAAAGTGGGACGAGTGCAGGCAGAAATACATTTTTGGCAGTACAGACTTGATGGGCTGAAGGGCCTCCTCTGTACTATATGATTCAATGATTCTTTAGGCTGTAGGATTATCCTCCAGGAAGACTGATGAAGGTTGCATCGTTTTACTTATTCAAGGTCAAGTTAGATAGATTTTTGACCAAAGAGGAATTAAAGATACACAGACTGTGCTCTGGAAGTGGAGCTAAAGCCAAAAATCAGATCAACAATGACCATATCAAATTGATACAGCAGTTTCAAAAGGCCAAATGGCCTGCACATCCTCTGATTACATGTGTTCAGTATTGTTTCCCCTTGATCCTTTATTGCCAACTGAGATTGGTGCTTGCCAGGGGGCACAATAGTGCAACCGAGTAAGAGGGCCAAGGGGAAAGCTTGCACCAAAATCCCCCATGTGGACATCTGTGACCAGTCATAAACATGTTTTAAAAGAGGTCAGAAATTTTCCTGCAGGCACCTGAACTCTGCCCTTGCACCGAAATCAAAGCCATAAGACCACGCAGTCTGTGTAAATTTTCCTGGAGCAGTTAAAGCATCTCACCAACTTCTCTAAGACTCAAATTTTAATAACAACCTTTATAACTGGGCCACCTCTGTTAAAATGGAGGGTGAGGATACCAATGGACTTCAGACCAGTAACCTGAGACACCTGGAGCGCTGGTCGCGTGGTCTGCTGCTGGCAGGACAACTTGCAGGAAGCAAATAAAAATGCTCCGTCGACACTATGAACCTGGAAGGTGACTGCAAATTCCCAGTCAGCCTCATTCATTAGTCACATTAGGTGACTCAAGTTTAAGTCAGCCAGCCGTCATGTACTGGAAGATTGCCCAGCTGCTGTCCTACCCTTTGCAAATTCCACCTCAGAATTGACCTGGGGTGGAATGGACTGACATACAAGATGGCAACATATTTTATGACTGCTCCCTCCATTCCTGGTCACAGAAGGACTTCAAAAATCTTGGTTAACACCATTTCTCCCTCCACAGAAACTGTCAGAGCTGCTGAGTACTTCCAATGTTTGTTGTTTTTACATCAGATATCCAGAATCCGCTGCATTGTGCATTTGTGCTTCACCCACTCCTTTGCTAATCCATATACCAATTACCTTGAGCTCAAAAATCAGGTGCGAACATTTCCAGCATGGTTAAGCATCACTTCTGATAGTCTGCTAGCATGATACTTAGCTGATTGCAATTATTTTAGTATTTGGTTCATAGGTCACCCCGTTATGTGTTATTCAGCCGTTGACACTTTACGCACATCGTTTGACACTGTTGATCTCCTGCAAAGACTTGTTATTTTTTACCTTGTTATTCAGCCTGTCAACATTCCATTTCCATGACTGATATTTATCTGTTGACACTTTTTAATTACCTGGACTGATCTGGGCATTATCTCTCAGTCTATATTTGTGTCTGTGCATTTCCCTCCACCTCACCTGATGAAGGAGCAGCACTCCAAAAGCTCATGACTTCAAGTAAACCTGTTGGACTATAACCTGGTGTTGCATGACTTCTGACTTTGTCCACCCCAGTCCAACACCAACATCGCCACGCAAGGTCTAAAAGGGACATGCACTTCTACAAATGGCAGCTTTATCCATATAACAGTTTTGTCTATGTACTATTCAGCATTAAGCTACCTTCCGGATGGGCATGATTATACATAGCCGACAGGTCAAATATCAGTGCACCATTAGTTCACACCACAATGTGCTCGAAACAACACCGGAATCAGCATCATTAGTGGAATCATTGCTTGTTACATGATAGCGAAAGATATATTGCACAGGCTTTCAAACATTGACATTTTGCCGATAGCAAAATTTATAGCATATCTTTTCCAATTATTGGGTTGAAATAGAAGACCAGGCTTCACTCATTAATTCCTGAAGTACTAAAATGACAGCGAAATTAACATCTGCAAATCAATACATGAATGCACCTTGAGTTAATTTGGTCAAACTCTAAATAGACACACAATTAGAAAACTAAAGTGATTTTCTTATTTAATCTCTATTTACATTGAACAGGTGATGGATCACATTTCTCAAACCCATTCTAGTTCAAATGCAAAGGTTCATTCTCAAAGTGCACGTTTCAGATAATATTCCAAGTTTATAAACAAGTTTGAAAACATGTGCAATACGTTTTAAATTATGTAATGCGAGCAGGACAACTTACAGCAACTGCAATCATGAGTCAGATCAAAACTACTTTTAACATTAATCCAAAGACGTTAACTTTATTTAGCAATTAACAATGTAAAATAAACTTTATAATCTGAGTTTCCACAATTGTGTATCAGATTACTCAAACTTTACCAACTTGATTAAAGTAAAAGTACATAGTTCTTGCAACAGGTACAAGAGTAAAGAGTTCCCCTTTCAGTAAATGCAGGAAGCACTTCAAACCTCCTTCAGACACTAAGGGGGGGGGGGGGGGGGGGAATAAAGCACTGATTATAATCAACTTGTCTGATCATTAGATATGATAACTGGGAAACTTTCCAGAGTAGAGACTGTCACTTTCAAGTATAGTTACATATTGTCTGCATTTGGACTTTTTAACCCAAACTTCTTTCAACTTCCTTTGCTGTAAAACAATACACAAGTGTTCAAGTGAGCAATTAGTTGGATTAAAACACATCTATTAGTTCCTTTCAAGTTGTTCTGCTCACATTACATAATTTAAAACGTATAGCACATGTTTTCAAACCAGGATCACTGAACCCTAAGGGAACCATAAAGAGATACTGGGGCTCTGTCATTAGCACACTTGCCCACTAATAGAGACATTTCGCACACTTACAGAATTGCTTCTCATCAGATAACCCATTAATATTTGCAGGATTTGCAAATTTACAAGCCACAAAAGCACAAAAACCATTGGCTGAACATGGATCATTTAGTGCAGTGGCAGTATCCCTAACTCTGGGCCAGGTTTAAGTTCCACCTAAGGATGGCACAAAGGTGCATCATAACCTGTCCAAAAATGAACTGGAACAAATTTTACCTGAATCCTCATGAGATTACCAATAAAACCACAGTTATGCTACATCCACCTGTCGGGACAAATACAGCCTTGATCTATTTTGAAGCTTAAAAGAATGCTAGACTCTTTAGAAAATACTATGCTGTTTAAAAATAGATTCAAGACATAAGGCTATTCTGTGATGGCTGAAAATTGCATCAGCTTTGAGTTCACCACTGACACCGATATACAGTCAATCTTTTGCAACATACTAAGATTAAGAGACAATAATATTTTATCGGATAGTTATTTCTCAATCCTCTCCATAACTTTATGCTATAGAAGTGAGAATTAGAGAGTGCCTAACACAGAACTGTCTGCATAGAACTACAATAATGTGAAGCTGTTACACTCTACAAACACTATGAACAGGCTCTGGCCAGTGCGCCCATTAATACCTGACCCATGGCAGGAACTCCATGGTTAGAGAAATATTCTAACTCCCAATATCTATTATTAGATCACGTTGAGCATCCAGTTAGTGCTTTAAAATAACAAAATACAAGCAAAGGTCGCTTACATCAAATGAAGAGATTTTATTCCGTGACAATTATCATTTTGGCAATTCAGAACAATACGCATTTAATTACTTACATAAATACATGAATTTAAATTACTGAAGTTGGCATGAAAACAAACTATACTTTCAGCTAAAAGAGATACAAACAAAACAAGATGCTTACTTTGAAATATTAGGTATTCCTTTTTACAATGCAACATTTAAAAGTCATCGGGATGGTTATATGAATAGGAAGGGTTTGGAGGGATATGGAATGGATGCTAGAATATTAGATATTCCTTTTTACAATGCCAAAAAGCTTTCATCGGCAAACTGCTATTAAGCATTTCTGAATTTAACATTTTTGCAGCCAACCATTCCATTCATAATGTATTTCCACAATTTTATAGATGCACTTGCAAATCAATAAGGATGGGGATTGTTAAATTATTACAAAACATCAAACTCCACACTTTTATTTCTGAGGCCCAGCAAGTCTAGCAAACTGCATTTCAACCATCACATCCAAAATTAAATACAACGGATATATAAACTAAATCAGTATGGTTTTATGATTTGTAATTTTCACAAGCAGATACAAAGTTGAAATCAAGCCACAATTTAGAGGTTATGAAGACACTAGAATATGCATGCAATTTTCTGCAGGGCTGTTAGTGTATTCTATTGAAATACTCAGAGCACCATAATTCTATTTCAGCTCAGTCCTAGAATACCCAATACTGCCTTAACAATCATTCTTTTTTAAAAAGAGAGGAACCACTGATACCCAGTCAAATACAGTATAAAGTAAACATAAATATAACTATTTGTTTCTCAACCACACACTGCTTTCAGCAGCTGGGTGGGCACCACAGAGTCATAGAGATGTATAGAATGGAAACAGACCTTCGACCCAACTTGTCCATGCCGACCAGATATCCCAACCCAATCTAGTCCCACCTGCCAGCACTTGGCCCATATCCCTCCAAACCCTTCCTATTCATATACCCATCCAGAAGACTTTTAATTGTTGCAATTGTACTAGCCTCCACCACTTCCTCTGGCAGCTCAGTCCTTACACATACCACCCTCTATGTGAAAGTGTTGCCCCTTAGGTCTCTTTTATATCTTTCCCCTCTCACCCTAAACCTATGCCCTCTAGTTCTGGACGCCCCCACCCCAGGGAAAAGACTGTCTACCCATGCCCCTCATGATTTCCTAAACCTCTATAAGGTAACCCCTCAGCTTCCGATGCTCCAGGGAAAACAGCCCCAGCCTGTTCAGCCTCTCCATGTAGCTCAAATCCTCCAACCCTGGCAGCATCCTGGTAAATCTTTTCTAAACCCTTTCAAATTCAATCCATCTCCAGAGTTATTAAAGTTTCCAAAAGGCCAAGAAGACAGCAAACAACCTCTAGATTAGAGTGGTGCTGGAAAAGCACAACAGGTCAGGTAGCATCAGAGGAGCAGGAAAATCGAAGCAAGCTCAATAGCAAAGAGCAGGAAAAATCGACATTTTAGGTCAAAGCCCGATGAAGGGCTTTTGCCTGAAATGTCAATTTTCCTGCTCCTCGGATGCTGCCTGACCTGCTGTGCTTTTCCAGCACCACTCTAATCTAGACTCTGACCTCCAGCATCTGCAGGTCACTACTTTTGCCAAGCAAACAACCTCTCCCTGTATATTCCATCCATCACAGACCACATATGATGGTTTAGACTGGGACCCAGATGAATCCAGGAGGAAAACGAAAAGAACTACAGATGCTGTAAATCAGAAGCAAAAACATGAATTGCTGGAGAAGCTCAATAGGTCTGTCAGCATCTGTGGAACAAAATCAGAGTTAATGTTTCTGGTCAAGTGATCCTTCTGTTCTGAGGAATGGGCACTCGACTTGAAACGTTAACTCTCTCCACATATGCTGCCAGACTGACTGAACTTTTCCAACAATTTGTGTTTTCGTTTCTGGATCCAGAAGGAAGTCCTCAAATGATCAGCAACCCGTGTCCTTACATACCTCGTAATCTAGGATTCAGAATAGGGAACAAAGTTTCAAAACATTAATGAGCACTTTTCCTTCATGCATGCATGCTACACAAATAATTAATGAGTTGAGCAAATGGAGTTAAAGGACATTTTATGAAATCTATCCATGAGTTGTAGTTGAGCAACTACAGTTTTCAATTATACGATGAAAAGTTAGAAAATGTTACATAATGTACAGTTTCCTCAATGATTATGTACTAAATTGGTGAACACCAAAAAAAAAACTGCCTTCCTGTGAGAAGACAGTCTTACAAAATGGTTTTAGCCATTTTTCCTGCTTTGTGATGCAAGCTTAACAGCAAAAACAAAGAGACAGAATATAGAGGGGACCAGGTGAAAACCATTTTTTTAAGAAAGATTCCACATCCAAATTTTCTTCCTTGGCTAAATATTTTTACCTCTACATGATCCCAGAGGTCTTAGAGGTCCTCTGGTACATTGCTCATTGATGCAATGAAAACCTAATAAACCCCAAATTTCAAATTTGCTGCAGAAGACATCAGTGAGCCAATCTTACTTTCACTTTTACAAACCACTCCACCAATGTCACTTTGACCCCTCGTGTATGTAACCGTCATAACACATTCAATGTAGAATGATTAAAAAAAACTTCATATACATTGAACAACAGCACTGTCTCACATTGTCATCTTACTACTTAATGCTGACACTGTTCTCGACAGCAAAACAAAATCAAGCAGCAATACAAGATAGAAAATGTTAAGATACAGTATGGGCAACAAGATTGCAAAATATGATTTTAGCAAAGACATACTCAACCTGTAAATTATACAAAAATGGAACACCACATTGTACAGAATTAATTAAACTGCAAGAGATTTCAACTTCAGCCCTAAAATTTACACCTTGAAGTGACAGCTCATTTGAACACTGGATGATGTCTTCTGCACAAATGCTAATCTAAATCCACCGAAGGGCAAAAGTGTGTGACTGCTCCTCAACAGCCAGAAGGTCATCTTGGAACAGGATTATTGAAGTTCATGCGCATGGTTAAATATCATTGGATACTTTGGGCTGCATTACTACTTTAGAACACGAACATCTCAAACAATTTATTCAGATTTAAGAAAGCAAACATTTGCACGATATGCTGGCCACCCTTGAATTGCATGCATTTGTGCAATAGTGCTTATCTTGGGTGGCAACGAAAAAAAAATCAGATATGAGAACGGGAGGGAACGAAGACAGACCGGTCGATCCGTCCACTATCAAAGCTTGATCCCACTCATCTACCAACACAGCAGAGAACATTTGCACCACAACATCTCCCTGGCACAAAAAAAAAGTCCTGAATAAAAATACAAGTTTGAAAGTCTCTCAGGTTATCACGTGTTAATTTAAAGCCAGTCTCTCTCTCTCACACACTGCCTGCTGAAGCATGGTTGGAGGCAGCATGCTCTGGAAACAGGACACCCTGCAGATCCATTTCCTACGAGAGTCGGTCTCTGAGATCTCGCCCCCAACTCCACCATCTCTCCGCAACCTTTGTATTTGTTGCAAGTTGGAGTTGCGCAGAGACAGTGGCAAAAATTAACTGAAACATTGTAGCAGCGCGCGGGGGGGGGGGGTGTTTCCTCAGCCAGAACTAGGGGAAGGGTTTGGGGGGAGGAAGAGTCGTGTGGGAAATAGGTGCAATCCAGTGTGGGGCTCCATGCAGCCGGTTTCCTCCACCCCGCCCCCTTCCTTGCCCATCTGAGCTACATTGATGTTGCACTGACCGTAGTTGTCCTGCTCCATGGCTCAGACTGAATGTGTGTCCTCCCTCCCGCTGTACCGGTGGCCACCAGCTGTGCTGAGTGGGCTGCCTCGCGCTCCGCCCAGGACTCCGCTCGAGCGGGTCAGCTGACGTCAGCGCTCAGGGAAAAGGGGGCGTGGCCGCCTAGTCACGTGATCCCGGAAGCTGACAGCCCGCTGTCGGGTTTGACACACTGCAGGCTTCCCCTCCCAATTCCTCGCAAGGTCACGCTCGCTCTTGCTCGGCTGCACGCTGATCCTGAGTTCTGTCCTCTGCAAACAGGTCACCCGCCCCAGTGCAAATGTTCATTCGCAACATGATGCAAGAGTGAGTTATTACTACGAGTTTCCTGCCTCTTAGTGGTTGCTTTAAGCTACAGGTCAACCAAGGAGACATATGAGAAGTACTTATTTAACGCAAAAAAAGGAGGTACACGATAGGATCGGGCCAATGGGTGACTCTTGACTTCTGGGAGTCCCTCCACAACATTCCCCCAACAAACTACAGAAAAGCAACAACGTGACAATATTTTTAAACAGCACATTTCTATACTAATTATTCATCGTCAATTCAGGCAGTTCTTTGCTGCAAATTCACACCCATCAGAAACAGGCCTAAAATATGACAAAAGGATCTCTGCAGTCAGCAGAAACTTTGGGAGGCAATTCCTGATCTTCCGAAGAATCCCAGCTTTGTATGATAATGAGTTCCTGATGAAGGACTTTTGCTCGAAAAGTCGATTCTCCTACTCCTCGGATGCTACCTGGCCCTTTGTGCTTTTCCTGCATCACACACTCTCGACTTTCTTCCACCAATACCAACCAGTGAAAGCCCCAAAGCAGCACTGCCAAAGGGTTGAGAGTCCCAGCTGGACTGATTTGAGTTCAACGGTCAGGGATTTAACAGAAAGACAATGCTACACCCATTATCCGATCAATTCCCCATTGGCATATCTATTCTCTACACTTTCAAGCTAACAGTGGTTTACTGCACTCGTGCTGACAGCTTCTTCAGTCACGGGGAGCCTCAGCAACGACGCACTTCATTCGTTACGAGCAAAATAAGACATCAGTACCCAACTTGGTCGAACATTGCTGCCCTCGCGGGCAACCCCACCTAGTTTACAGGGACACTCAAACTCTTATTATTGGAGCAACAAGAACCACAGAGCGAAATCTTTAAGGGTGAGGGCGGGGGCTGGTGGAAGAGAAACTAAGTTCAGTTTTGTCCATAAGCAGGGACATCATCCCCAAATGAGACCAGCATCAAATCAAAGTTTTTTGAAATTCCAGACTGAACAGTCAAGCAAATTCTCCACTGAAGCTATGAACGGCTCTGCCACTATAGTGAGCACACAGTTCAGAACACCTCCGTTTACCATCTCATTTCCTCTTACAGAGAAAAGTGAGAAACCGTTGCAGTCAGAAATGGCTTGGCAACAAATTTCTCAGAACCACGTCGACGTTATTCGAATGAAAAACTACTTCATATACCTTGTTCTTATCTGCTGATCACATTTTTAGAAATGCAAACGAACACCAGTTGAGAAAAAAAAAGTTATAGACAGTAATGACTCTACCATGGTCAGAAATAGTTAACGTTCATATCGACAATCATTTTTATCTCAGATTGCCACCATCTGTAGCATTTTGCTCTTGTACTCTATTTACTGAACTACGTTCTTTGGTTAACGAGGGACAGCCATTTTTCGGTTGCAAGATTTTCTATTGACTACAGGATATAGTGACAATCCATGTCGAAATGCTACAGATCTGAGCAACTGATAACTATGACAACATGATGAGTTGACGTGCTGTGCTTTGCAATGATTTTGTTCAAATTTTTCCAATTGTCAAATCTCCTACATCTGCCAGACATTTACGGGGGCGAGGGAAGCAGAATCTCAGAACAAATCTACCCATATCACATTCAAAATCATCCTGGTAGTCATTTATACATCATTATCAGACGGCTGAATCGGTCGCCTACTCACTCTTTAATTAAGATTTGGACAAGTAGGCATAAGAACAGGAAAAGGAGATTTAAAAGCGAATTTTAAGTCTTGAGCAGATCCACTTCTGTACCAAGTTTCCGTCTCGATAGCAAGTTAACAGAGAGATGGAAAATTCAAAGGCCAGTCCTACCATTCACCACATCTTCAATTCAGTCACTGGTGGAAGCATGTTAGGTGGTTGGACGTGGAGGACTGGGGATAAAATAACATTTTGTTTCGCACAATTCTAATTTAAATTGTTTAAATAACACATTGGAGTAAAGTAAAACAAAATGCACCGTGTATAAAGTATAGCAAAAGTTAATTCAATTATTCATGGTGATTAAAACACGATATGAATCTGTCATTGTTAATCTAACAATTTCCAACATGGCACATAGTGACAGAAACATTTAAAAGAAATCCTGACAGTGAAAGAACCAGTACCTTGCACATTCTCAAACGTCCAATTATAAAGACTGGATTCTTGCTCTGGTTGTGAATCACTTCCTGTGTTTCCCCTTTTCCAAGTATCTTATGAAATATTCATATCTTGCATTATTGGATCAGTAATGACATGGGTTTTAGGCAACTGAACCAAATCATTGAGACACATTATGGGTTTTGAATGGAAGCAAAATGATAATTGAAGTTTCTCTGATTTACATTTATTTTTATGATAATTCACATCTTTTAGAAGGAAGCATTGTCCAGTTGATGTTCTGCACAGCACTAAATAAACGATTTCAGTAACCAAAGCATTACAGTATAATCACTCAACAGAAGGTGTCAGAGTAATAAACTATCCTTAAAAAGGTTAATGCTCTCATGTGCTATTACTGTAATATTATAGCATATCAGTTTGATTTATGGCCAGAGAATCATAAAAGTCAGCATTTTCTAACAACTGAAAATGTATTTCCATTCTTCAATACAAATTTACACAGATGAAAGATATGCTATAGTACTGAGATATTCTGGTTTGTCGTGCAAGAGAACAACAATGGAAATGCATTTACAATTCTTAAAAGCATACAGCACATGCACCGCAATTAGTGTCATCACTGGAGAGCACAATTTTCAATTTAACATTCGAGAACAATCCCATCATTCAAGGTTGACCCTCTTAAATTGTCTCCTGTATCCAAGGTGAAGTAGATAGCATTACCAAAGTCCTACCATTTCCTAGTAGGGAGAATTCTAAAAACAGTATTTACACTTAGTGTTTTTGCTTTCTTCCCACACATTGCTGTTCGGTCCAACCCATCCACGCCAACCAGATATCCCAACCCAATCTAGTCCCACCTGCCAGCACCCAGCCCACATCCCTCCAAACCATTCCTATTCATATGTCCATCCAAATGCCTCTTAAAATGTTGCAATTGTACCAGCCTCCACCACATCCTCTGGCATTCCATGCACGTACCACACTCTGAAAAAGTTGCCCCGTAGGTCTCTTTTATATCTTTCCCCTCTCACCCTAAACCTATGCCCTCTAGTTTTGGGCTCCCCAACCCCAGGAAAAAGACTTTGCCTACTTACCCTATCCATGCCCCTCATAATTTTGTAAACCTCTAGAAGGTCACCCCTCAGCCTCTGATGCTCCAGGGAAAACAGCCCCAGCCTGTTCAGCCTCTCCCTATAGCTCAAATCTTCCAACCCTGGCAACATCCTTGTAAATCTTTTCTGAACCCTTTCAAATTTCACAACATCTTTCTGATAGGAAGGAGACTAGAATTGCACACAATATTCCAACAGTGGCCTAACCAATGTCCTGTACAGCTGTAACATGGCCTCCCAACTCCTGTACTCAATACTCTGACCAATAAAGGAAAGCATACCAAACGCCTTCTTTACTATCCTATCTACCTGTGACTCCACTTTCAAGGAGCTATGAAACTGCACTCCAAGGTCTTTGTTCAGCAACACTCCCTAGGACCTTACCATTAAGTGTGTAAGTCCTGCTAAGATTTGCTTTCCCAAAATGCAGCATCTCGCATTTATCTGAATTAAACACCATTTGCCACTTCTCTGCCCATTGGCCCATCTGGTCCAGATCCTGTTGTAATCTGACATAACCCTCTTCACTGTCCACTACACCTCCAATTTTGGTGTCATCTGCAAACTTACTAACTGTACCTCTTATGCTCGCATCCAAATCATTTATGTAAATGACAAAGAGTAGAGGACCCAGCAACGATTCTTCTGTCACTCCACTGATCACAGGCCTCCAGTCTGAAAAAAAACCCTCCACCAGCACCCTCTGTCTTCTACTTTTGAGCCAGTTCTGTATCCAAATGGCTAGTTCTCCCTGTATTCCATGAGATCTAACCTTGCTAATCAGTCTCCCATGGGGAACCTTGCCGAACACCTTACTGAAGTCCATATAGATCACGTCTTCCGCTCTGCCCTCATCAATCCTCTTTGTTACTTCTTCAAAAAACTCAATCAAGTTTGTGAGACATGATTTCCCACGTACAAAGCCATGTTGACTATCCCTAATCAGTCCATGCCTTTCCAAATATATGTACATCCTGGATTCCCTCCAACAACTTGCCCACCACCGACATCAGGCTCACCGGTCTATAGTTCGCTGGCTTGTCCTTACCATCCTTCTTAAACAGTGGCACCACATTAGCCAACCTCCAGTCTTCCGCCACCTCACCTGTGACTATTGATGTTACAAATATCTCCGCAAGAGGCCCAGCAAACACTTCTGTAGCTTCCCACAAGTACCAGGGTACGCCTGATCAGGTCCTGGGGAAGCACAGTAATGGATTGGAGTTGCATTACTGAAGATGTCATTCTTAAAAAATGTCAACAGCTTTGGTCAGATGGCCACTTTAAGATGTGGTCTAGAGTCATTGAGATGTACAGCACAGAGACAGACCATTCGGTCCAACTTCTTCATGCCGACCAGATATTCTAAATTAATCCAATCCCATTTGTCAGTATTTGGCCTATATCTTTCTAAGCCGTTCCTATTCATTTACGCAGGTGCCATTAAATGTTCACACCAGCTTCTGCATAAAAAACATCACTTAGGTCCCTTTTAAATTCTTCCCCTCTCACCTTAAACCTATGCTCTCTAGTTTCAGACTCTCCTACTCTGGGGAAGAGACCTTGACCAGCCAACTAATCTACGCCCCTCATGATTTTATCAACTTCTAAAAGGTCACCCCTCAGCCTCTGACACTTTCTAACTTTAAGAATGGAGCCCTCATCCAAATTTCACCTTCAACCACTGACACCAAAAAAGAAAATTAGACAGCTATTCTGCTCAGTAAGATTCAAGGAATCTAGAACTTTTTAAATTCACTCACGAGCTGTGGATGTCACTGGCTGACGTCATTTATTGCCCATCCCCAATTGCCCTTGAGAAAGGGATAATGAACTGCGAGTTTGCCACTGTTACAGACTTCATTAGTAAGCGTGTAGATGACTGAGTGCCGAAGTTAATGCAAACATTTCCCAACCAGAAACCACAGATGAACCGAGAGATCCACTACCTACTGAAGTCCAGGTTTGAGGCATTCAGCTTGGGTGATCCTGCCTCACACAGGAAATCCAGGTACAACCTTCACAGGCCAAGACACCGAGAGACAATATCAACCTAAGTCTGAAATGCAGATGAACCACATGGACACCCGTCATTTGCAGCAAGGCTTACTTGACATAATGGGCTAAAAGCAAAGTCAAACAGATTTGGAGGCAACAGGATATCCCTAACCGATGATCTCAATGCATTCTACTCTTGCTTTGAACAGAAGGGCACTGAAATGATATTACCTGTCCCATCGGTCTTAGATGCAGCTGTACCCTCGGTCACTGCCACATACTCTAGATGGGCCTTAAGAGTGAATGCATGGAAAGAAACTGTCCCAGATAGAGTCCCAAGTCATGCATTCAGATCCCGTGCTTTTATTCATTGACATCTTCCTCACGTTACTATTATCTGAAGTCCTCATCTGCTTCAAGATGACTGCCATCATCTGAGTGCCAAAGAAAATCATGAAGCATGTCTCAAGGGCTGCCATACGGTGGCTCTGACCTCCGTAACTATGAAGTGCACCAAGAGGTTGGTCACGGCTCTCATTAACTCCGGCCTCTCAGACTGCATTGATGCTTTGCAATTTGCCCACTGATGCAACAGTTACCATCTCCCTGGCCCTAGACTCATCTCTGGAATATCAAGGCAACAAGGATACTGATATCAAGCTCCTATTTATTGACTACAGCTCTCTCTTCAACACCATAATTCCAAACAAACTCATCTGCAGACTCTGGGACCTAGGTCTCGGCTTTTCCACCTCTTTAACTGGATTCTCGACATCCTGACCAACAGAGTGCAGTCTTTAAGGATACGCAACAACACTTCCTCCACAATAATCCTCAACACCGACGCCCTGCAAGGCTGCATACCCAATCCCCTACTATACTCCTTATACACAATTGTGGGGCCAAATTCCACACCCACTCCATTTACAAGTTTGCTGATGACAACACTCAAATTACCAGGAGATAGAATACAGGAAAGAGATTGAGTGCTTAATGGCATGGTGTAAAGAAAAGAATCTCTCCATCAAAGTCAGCAAAATGAAGAAGCTGGTCATTGATTTCAGGAAATGGAGTTGAGGGCATGCCCCTGTCTGTATCAGTGGTGCTGAGGTGGAGAGCATCACCAACAATCTATCTTGGTCCACCAATGTTGACACCACAGTCAAGAAAGCACAACAACATCTCTACTTCCTCAGGGGGTTAAGAAAACTTGGCATGTCCATAAAGATGCTTACAAATTTTTATAGATACACCACAAAACGTAGCCTCAGTATGGTAAGTGCTCTTCCCCAAGTTCAAAAGAAACGACAGAGTCGTGAACACGCAAACCAGCCTCCCATCCAGCGACTTCATCTATACTTCCAACTGCATTGGGAAAGCAACCAACATAATCTAAAAAAGACCCCTCCCACCTCAGTTATACTTTGTTCCACCCTCTTCAATCAGGCAAAAGATATAAAAGTTTGTATCCACATACAAATAGATTCAAGAACGGCTTCCACTCCACTGTTACCAAACCTTTAAATGGATAGCTTTAAATGATAAATGTTGCTATCGCTCTGCACCTTCTCAGCAGCTGTAACATTGTATCCTGCACTCTGTTCTGTTACTCTGATGCATTTGTATAGAATTGCTTCAGTATCATTCAGTCCTGAATGGTGCTGAACACTGCAATCATTGGAGAACATCCCCACTTCTGATGGAGGCTAAGTCATTTCTGCATGTAAGACACTTTTTACTGTACCTTGGTACACATGACAGCATTAAATAAAATAAAATCTTGAACAGCTGCAGTCTGTGCACTGTAGGTTGACCCACAACTTCCTTAGGAAGAGAATTCCAGGATTTTTACCCAGCAACAATGAAGGAATGGCAATATGTTTTCAAGTGAAGATGGTGAGCGGCTGGGAGGGAAAATTGCAGGTGGTGGCAGTCCATGTATCTGCTGCCCTTGACCTTTGAGGTGGAATTGGTTATGGTTTGCAAGGTGCATCTAAACATCTTTGGTGAATTTCTGCAGTGCATCTTGTAGATCGTACACACTGCTGCTTCTGAGCGCTTGTGGTGAAGGAAGTGAATGTTCATGGTGCCAATCAAGCAGGCTGCTTTGTCCTGGATGGTGTCAAACTTACGTGTTGTTGGAGCTGCACCCATCCAGGCAAGCGGGGAATATTCGATCACACTCCTGACTTGTGCCTTGTAGATGAGAGACAGGCTTTGGGGAGTTACTCACCACAAAATTTCTAGCCTCACTTTTGTAAGTCACTATATTTATCTAGTGAATCCAGTTGAATTTCTGGTCAATAGTAACCCCAACATGTTGAGAATGGGGGAATTCAATGACGGTAACAGCATTACATGTTAAGGGGCAGTGATTAGATCAATGCTTATTAGAAATGGTCATAGCCTGGCATTTGTGTGGCATAAATGATACTTGCCATTGTCAGCCCAATCCTGAATATTATCCAGATCATGTTGCATTTGAACACTGGCTACTTCAGTATCATTCAGTCCTGAATGGTACTGAACACTGCAATCATCGGAGAACATCCCCACTTCTGATGGAGGGAAGGTCAGGTTAAGGACACTACCATAAGGAACTCCTGTAGAGATGTCCAGGAGCTGAAATGACTGACCTCCACCAACCACGACCATCTTCCTATTTGCCAGGTATGACTCCAATCAGCATAAGAGCTAAGGCTGTCGATCAAACAGATATGCACTTCCAAGTAACTCACCACAGACGCACTCAAGACATTACAATAAAACATTTAAATGCAACTCCTTGATTTCCTGGCCTCATCTATCATGAGCCTGGATTGTTCATTCCACAATAAAGCATTCATGTTTGGAAACAGAAACAATTTCACTCATTCCCAACCCACATCAGCTCTAAAATGAATGTTCTCACGTGCTGTATAATGAAGAAAGAATCTTTCTATTGCCCTTTACTTTTCAAACCTGCACGCCAGTTCCTATCTCTATGACAAAGGGAAACATCTTTAAATATCCAGTCTGACGGGTCTTCTCAGGACTTTATGATCGCAATTCATTATGCTAAACTTGAATGGTTACAAGTCCAACCTCTCCCAGCTCATCTCAATTTTGGAAACTCTTGAATGAATACATTTTCTGAACTGCCTCTTGAGCTAAATTTGTACTTTAATATGTGAGCAAATAAATGATTTTAAGATACAAAGAGATCACTGGCAATAACTTCAGTCATTGGGAACATTTTGGAGTTGATTATAAAAGGATATAATAGCAGAAAATTTAGAAAATCATATTGTACTCAAGCAGAGTCAGTATGGCTTCATGAAGGGGAAATCATGTCTGACTAATTTATGAGTATTTTTTGAAGAGGTATCAAGTAGAACAGATAAAAGGGAAAAATCAGTATATGTAATAAACGAGGGTTTGATAAAGGCATATGATAAAGTAGTGTGCATAAGGCTAATTAAAAGGAAACACCCATAATGTTGGGGGTAGCAAATTAGCATATAGAAGTGTGACTAGCAATTATAATTTGGAGAATTGAGATAAATGTGGCATTGTCAGGATGGCAACTTGCATCTAGTGGAGTGGCACATGGATCAGTGCTGAGGTCACAATTATTTATCATATAAATTCACGAATTGAATCATGTTACAGTTGTAAAGGACTTTGGTTCAGTCACATTTGTATAGTTCTGGTCACCACATTACCAAACGATGTGGATGCTTTGGAAAGGGTGCAGAGGAGGTTCGCTAGGATGTCGCCTGGTATGGAGGGCACTGACTATGAAGAGAGGTTGAGGAGATTAGGATTATTTTCATTAGAAAGATGGAAGTTGAGGGGGGACCTGATTGAGGTCTACAAAATCTTGAGGGGTACAGACAGGGTGGATAGCAAGAAGCTTTTTCCCAGAGCGGGCACTCACTTACTAGGGGTCACGAGTTCAAAATGAGAGGGGAAAAGTTGAGAGGAGATATGTGTGGAAAGTTCTTTATGCAGAGGGTGGTGGGTGCCTGGAACATGTTGCCAGCGGAGGTGGTAGAGGCGGGAATGATAACTTCATTTAAGATGTATCTAGACAGACACATGAATGGGCAGGGAGCAAAGGGATACAGATCCTAAGAAAATAGGCAGCAGGTTTGGATAGAGGATCTGGATCGGCACAGGCCTGGAGGGCGAAAGACCTGTTCCTGTGCTGTAAGTTTCTTTGTTCTTTGAATGAGAAAAGTGAATGTTCTACTGCCAAGCTTTCAGGTGAATAGGTGATGGGAATGACACAAAGACACTAAAGAGGAACATAGATAGGTGAGGTAAGGGAGCAAAACTTGGTGGATAGAATATAATTGTGAGGAATAAGGTTGTGTACTTGGTTATGAAGAATAGCAGAGCTATTATTGAAATGGAGAAAGACAGCAGAAAGCTGCAGTGTAGAAGAATTTGAAGTTCTTAGCATTAATCACACATTCAGTGGGTAGTAAGAAAGGTAAATGGATGGTTTACCTTTAATTCAAAAGGGACTAGAGTATAAATGGGGAGGTCTTACTAAAACTATACAAGGCACTAGTTAGACCATAACTGGGATACTGTGAACAATTTTGATCCAGTTATAATGGTAGGTATCCTGGCATTGAAGGCAGCCAAGGGAAAGCTCAATGGGTATGCTGGGTTTTTTTTTTTAAAAATGACAGATTGAGTAAATTAGACTTGTACTCACTGGAGTTTAGAAGGATAAGAGATACCAAAAGAATGGTAAGATTTTCAGGGTTTTTGCCAGGGTAGATACTGAGAGGCTGTATATATTGATGTCTTATTACAAATCATCAGCTCCAGAATAGCCTGCTCGTTGCTGGGCTTCAAGAAACTGTCACAAAATCACCATTAATACATCTTCAACATTATCTCTGCCAAACTAATTTTCATCACATAGAGATTTGAAGGAATCACCCACGATTATCACCATTCCTTTCTCACAAACCTGCATTGCTCCTTCCAGTATACTAGAGTAGTTATTTATAGGAGCCTATAAAGGACTCCCACAAGTGATTTCCCACCTTTACTATTATAAAATTATTTCAGGAGTTGATATTGTTGTACAACTAATGTCGCTTTAATTAAGAGAAATACTCCACCTTTTTATGACTTCCCATGCTTTCAAAATATAAGTTATCCTTGAACATTCAGGTCCCAGATTTTATCATACAGTCAGATCTCTGTAATGGCTATCAGAACATGCACATTTGTTTCTAATCAAATTGCCAATTCAACCATTTTATTGTAGATGGTGAATATATTTTCATACAGAGCAATAAATAGTGTCTTTTTATTATGTTTGCAGAATCTAATCTTATGTTTTGCACATGTTTTGGTTTGCACTCTGCTGTGCTGTGAATATTATTTCCCTTCTTGCTATTCTGTTCACTTGCTTTGTTCTTACTTGTCAATTTATCACATCACCGCTTTCACAATCCTGCACCTCCACTTCTTAGTTCAAAGCCTTTTCTACTGCTCAAGACTTGCCAGAACAGTGCCCCCTGCACAGTTTAAAATGAAGGCCATCTCAACAATGGCCACCCCCAATTTCCCCAGGTAATGACGAAATTTTGAATATTCTTGACTGTGCTGAAAATTTTAGTCCTTAAATAAGTGTTTAACATATGCAAGTTGAAATTCCTTAAGTTAAATAACAAACACTCACCAGAGGTCTCTTTGTGGATTGTCACCGTGATGTGGTGGAGAGGCTCGAGTGTTCTGTTGATCTTGAGTGATGCCATTTGGACCCCTGGACAAGGTCAGGTGATGACAGTAAGATTGGAGGGATGGAACCAAAGTGCAGTCCAAAACAGGTCCCCAAGGACAATTCAGGTGGACCATACCCATGTAATTTCAATCAAAGTGGATGGAGACTACAGCAGTAGAGAGACCGCCAGATGTTGAGGTTCTTTTGCCACTAGCTCTATCTTCCGTCAGGGACTGCATGTCTGCTGATTTGCAATGGCATTCCCACACTAAAAGATGAAGTAAAAGTTCAGAAAAACGTTCATGTTGAACGGCTTCAAGAGCCAGGCAGATTAGTGATCGTCCAACAATGTCTTCACCAAAATCTCCAAAGCATTCATTTCAAAAGGAGCAGAGGAAAATTGGGAAGAGGTGAAGACAGTCATCATCATCACCTACTGTGAAGAAACCAATCAGCTACAAGACTAGGAAGCGACAAGAATGCCATTATCCAAGTCCCCATTGACATGAAGAGGAAGGTCTCCATGCCAGGTGAAACACCACCAATGCAGCAAAGAGGAAAACTCACCAAACAGCAAAAGTGAAGTTTCAAAGAAGAACGAGAGAAATCAAGAACCAATGGTGGACTCTGAAAGCTAAAGGAGCTGCAACTTCTTGCTCAAAGGCATAATACCCAGGGTTTGTTCATTGCCATCAAGGCAATGTACAGACCCAGTACCCTTGGCATCAGAGTAAGGATGGCCCTCTTCCAAGAGGGAAAGAAAACATCAACCTTCAATAAAGAGAATAGCTCAAGGGACTCTTGACCTGTGAAACAGTCATAGATGAGGTCGTGTTTCAGGATATCCTCCAACATCACTCCCACCTAGTTTGGCAGAAGTCAAAGCCTCCATTTAACTCTCAAAGCATGGAAAAGCTGCAGAAATGGACAAGATTCCAGGAAAGATTTTCAAACTCTGAACAGAGCTTACCTGCCATCTCCATCAACTGGTTTCTTGAAAATGTGGGACAGAAAAGAAATCTCAGGGATACTGCCATTGCCACCAGCTTCAAGGAGACAACAATGACTGTGGGAATGACAGAGGAATCTCCCAACTTCCCACAGTCAGGAAGATCATCGCCTGAACCCTCATTTGGCTCCTTCTCTCAGCCTCAGAAGAATTCCTTCCTGAAAACCAGTGTGACTTCCGAACAAACCATGAAATTATGGACATGATTTTCACTGCTCGCTGACTCCAAGAGAAATTAGATTAGATTAGATTAGATTAGATTACTTACAGTGTGGAAGCAGGCCCTTCGGCCCAACAAGTCCACACTGCCCCGCCGAAGCGCAACCCACCCATACCCCTACATTTACCCCTTACCTAACACTACGGACAATTTAGCAATTCACCTGACCTGCACATCTTTGGACTGTGGGAGGAAACCAGAGCACCCGGAGGAAACCCACGCAGACACGGGGAGAACGTGCAAACTCCACACAGTCAGTCGCCTGAGGCGGGAACTGAACCCGGGTCTCTGGTGCTGTGTGAGGCAGCAGTGCTAACCACTGTGCCGCCACTGGACCAACACTAATACACTACACGGCCTTCATAACCTGACCAAAGCTTTTGACTCAATCAATCATGAAGTACTTTGGAAGATCCTGTCAATGGCCAGCTGTCCAGTGAATTTCATCAACATCGCCAACTCCTTCACAACAAGGTGTCAATGACAGTCTGCACTGATGGTAATATGACAGAGTGCTGAGGTCAAGAGAAGAATCAAGCAGGAATGTGTCATTGCCCCCATCTTTATCACCAGCATTCCTCATTTTGTTAAGAATGAGCTTCCCAGTAGACACTTTCCAACCTCAACCGGTTGAAAAACAAGATGAAAACAACACTGACACTGTTCATGGAACTTCAGTTTACAGATGAGTGTGTCATCTCCACTTGGAAAATAATTTACAAGCTTCACCTAATACCTTTACAGGAGCATACCAAAGAATTGGTCTCCACTTCAATCTTGACAATTGGTCAAGTCCTTTACCAATTCACCCAGGACAAGTTCCAGTTCATTCACAACAGCCATGATTCTATTGTTGACTGTGACATCTGCATTGATACTAAGATTCTTATCTATAATGCTATATCTCATTCCAGAAGAGATTTTCAAACTTGGAGCAACAGAGTTTACCTGCCATCTCCATTAACTGTTCTCTTGAAAATCTGGGATAAAAAAAAAGAGAAATGTCAGGGAGACTGCCATCGCCACCAGCTTACCTATATCTCATTCAGTAAGAACAGAGAAGATGTTAAATGAGGTGGGGGTGTGACATTGTTAGTCAAGGACAGTATTATGGCTGCAGAAAGAATGTTTGAGGACTCATCATCAGGTAAAATAGAGATTAGAAACAGGAAAGGAGAGGTCAACCTGTTGGGAGTTTTCTATAGGCCTCATAATAGTTCGAGATGTAGTGGAAAGGATAACAAAGATGATTCTTGATAGGACTAAAAGTGACAGGGTAGTTGTTACGAGGGACTTCAACTTCCCAAATATTTACTGGGAATACTGTAGTTCAAGTACAGTTTTTGTCCATTGTGTGCAGGAGGGTTTCCTAACACAGTATGTAGACAAGCCAACAAGGGCAAGGCCACATTAGGTTTGGTACTGTGTAATGAACCCTGCCAGATGTTAAATTTGGAGGTCGGTGAGCACTTTGGTGATAGTGACCACAATTCAGTGGTGTTTACTTTAGTGATGGAAAGGGATAGGTATACACCAGAAGGCAAGAGCTACACCGGGGGGAAAGGCAATTACGATGCGATTTGGCAATATTTAGGATGCATAGGATGGGGAAGGAAATGCAGGGGAGTGGCACAATAGAAATGTGGAGCTTATTCAAGGAACAGCTACTGCATGCCGTTGATAAGTATGTACCTGACAGGCAGGGAGATAGTTCTCGAGCGCAGGAGCCATCGTTTACTAAGGAAGCTGAATCTCTTGTCAAGAGGAAGGAGGTGGCTTTTGTTAGGATGAGATGTGAAGGCTCAGTTAGGGCAATTGAGAGTTACAAGGTAGCCAGGAAAGACCGAAAGAGAGTGCTAAGACGAGCAAGGAAGGGACATGAAGAGTTGTTGGCAGATAGCATCAGGGAAAACCCTAAAGCTTTATTTAGGTATGTAAGGGATAAAGAGAATGACAAGAGAAGATTAGAAGTAATCAAGGACAGTAGTGGGAAGTTGTGCATGGAGCCAGAGTATATAGAGGAAGTGATAAATTAATATTTTTCATCAGTATTCACACTGGAACAAGACAATGTTGTCAAGAAAAATACTGAGATACAGGCTACTAGACTAGATGGGATTGAGGTTCACAAAGTGGTGGTATTAGCAATTCTGGAAAGAGTGAAAATATATAAATCCCCTGGACCGGATGGGATTTATCCTCTGATTCTCTGGGAAGCCAGGAAGGAGACTGCCAAGCCTTTGATCTTTATGTTGTCATTGTCTACAGGACTAGTACCAGAAGACTGGAGGATAGCAAATGTGGTTCCCTTGTTCAAGGGGAGTAGAGACAACCCTGGTAATTATAGACCAGTGAGCCTTACTTCAGTTGTGGGTAAATGTGTTGGAAAAGGTTATAAGAGATAGGATTTATAATCACCCAGAGAGGAATAAGTTGATTGGAGATCGTCAACATGATTTTGAGAAGGGTCGGTCATACTTCACAAACGTTATTGAGTTCTTTGAGAAGGTGACCAAACTGGTGGATGAGGGTAAGGCTGTTCATGTGAATTTCAGTAAGGTGTTTGATAAGGTTCCCCACGGTAGGCTACTGCACAAAATATGGAGGCATGGGATTGAGGGTGATTTAATGGTTTGGATCATAAATTGGCTCGCTGAAAAAAGACAAAGGGTGGTGGTTGATGGGATATATTCATCCTGGAGCTCAGTTACTAGTGATGTACCACAAGGATCTGTTTTGGGTCCACTGTTATTTGTCATTTTTATAATTGACCTGGATGAGAGCATAGAAGGATGGGTTAATAAATTTGCAGACGACATGAAGGTTGCTGCAGTTGTGGATAGCGCCAATGGATGTTGTAGATTACAGCGGAACATAGATAAGCTGCAGAGCTGGTCTGAGAGGTGGCAAATGGAGTTTAATGCAGAAAAGTGAGAAACAATTCACTTTGGAAGGAGTAACAGGAATGCAGAGTACTGGGTGAATGGTAAGATTCTTGGTAGTGTGGATGAGCAGAGAGATCTGTGTCTGTGTACATAGATCCCTGAAAGTTGCCACCCAGGTTGATAGGACTATTAAGGAGACATATGGTGTGGTAGCTTTTATTAGTAGAGGGATTGAATTTTAGAACCAGGAGTTCATGTTGCAGCTGTACAAAACTCTGGTGCGGCTGCACTTGGAGTACTGCGTACATTCCTGGTCACCGCATTATAGGAAGGATGTGGAAGCTTTGGAGAGTGTTCAGAGGAAGTTTACGAGAATGTTGCCTGGTATGGAGGGAAAGTCTTATGAGGAAAGGTTGAAGGACTGGAGGCTGTTTTCATTAGAGAGAGGGAGGTTAAGAGGTGACTTAATTGAGTCATACAAGATAAATCATGGATTAGATCGGGTGGATAGTGAGAGCCTATTTCCTTGGATGGTGATGGCTAGCACGATCAGACATAGCTTTAAATTGAGGGGCGATAGATATAGGACAGATATCAGAGGTAGTTTCTTTACTCAGAGTAGTAGGGGTGTGGAATACTCTGCCTGCAACAGTAGTAGAATTACCAAATTTACAGGCATTTAAATGGTCATTGTATAGGCATATGGACGAGATTGGAATAGTGTAGGTTAGATGGGTTTCAGATTAGTTTCACAGGGCCTGCACTGCACGTTCATGTTCTACGAAGCAATCATCTGCCAACTGTTTTATATGGATCAAAAACTTGGACTACCTGTAGAAACCATACTCAAGGCCAGAGAAAAGCATCATGAAAGTTATTTGAGATGGATTCTCTCCATTCACTGGAAGGGCAGGCACACTAACAACAGAGTCCTTGAAGGAGCCAATAAAGCTAAAGGGCATGCTCTCTCATTAGAGACAGACAACTCATGGTGCTTTAATCCGAGGGTCACCACACCTCAGAGGACAGGAGAGGTTGAGAAGCTGGATCTTTCATATGAACCACAGCAAAAGCAGGAAGTGAACTCACACTGGTGGCATCACTCTGCACTGCAAACCAGCCAACTGAGCGAATTGATCCCCATAGCTTTAAATAGACTCGACCACTCAGCTTCCACAAAGTTTGAAAGAGCTAATAGAACCCACAGCGATCACGATCATTCAAAATTAACTCCGCGGTGCCGACCGCAAGGTTATGGCGCCTGAAGTCCAAACGCCAAAGCAAATCTTCTGCAGCCAGCTCAAGGTAGACATTTGAACAAGAGGATGACAAAGGAAACAGTTCCAAGAATCTGTGAAGGCTTACCTCCGAAAGCGCAGCATCGGTGGCAATGCACAGGTGACCTTCAGTCAGAAAGAACTGATTTGGACGAACCCCCTGTGAGAAAGGACACAATTTTTCAAGGATATCAGAAGGCAAGAGGAAGCACAGTAAAAAGGAGCCTGAGAAAGGAATACCAGTGGTTGAGTACATGGACCAACTTCACTTCCAGAAATAATGTGCAGTCAGCAACGTGGCTCTCGAATTGGGGCAGCCACAAAATGACCCACAGAGCCCATGGCCAGTGGTACACAATGTCTTTGGTGGACAATCGTTAGCAAGTGAGTGACAACAAGGACTCAGTAGAGAATCAATTCCCTGCTTCCCGGAGATTGTCACAGGACAAGGAATGGGGGTGATGGGTTGGGGAGGGAGGGGGCGGGTCCGAAGGCACCCCAATAGTCTTTTTCATTATGGGCATGGGTTGCTAGAATCCCAGTCTCTCTTGATATATTCAGCCCTCCTCCTGGTCTCACTGATATCGCACTGACACCCATCTCAAAACTATTTTGATACTAATGACAAATTAAACCAAAGAGTTTGGCTACTTAAGGAACAGGCATTGGCTTTTGACACATTGAGTCTGCCAAAAAAGCCAATTGTGGCTATGTGCTGTCTGGGATCCTATCTCAAATTCAAATTATAACTCTGTTTTTAACACAGTACTGGATGAATTTTAGTGACTAAACCAACTTGCTGGGTGCAAACAATAAAAACCTCCCATGTGTGCAGTCAAGATATGATCTACTCAAGTTGAAGTATTTCCAGAGTAAAGGCCTTTTATAGCCTCAAACTTGCAAGCACTTAACATACACCTGAATCAGTTTTCACTTCACTGAAGCTTTTACTTGATATGCAATTGCTTCGTCTGCATACTTGTTAAATTCTGGATGCTGTCATCTGGCACTCACTGCCTCTTTGCCAACTATATATTATTCTGATTAAAGGAAAAGACCACCCCCAACAAAATGAAATGGTTAAGGAAACAAGGTTGAACTCTTAGGGAATGAAGCACCAGAGAAATTAGATGGGTTGGGAAGGGTGGGGAAGAAGGGTGCTTAGAAATCAGCAACTAGTCATAGATCTATTGAACTTTATTAACTGCTTCCCATCATCATGCATGATATTGTTGGTTGACAAGTCAGATTGTAACATCCCTCCCATTACAAAATAGTATTTGAATGCTGTTCTTCAATGTCTTTTTCAGTTAAAAAAATTCATTCATGGGACGAGGCCGGCATTTATTGCCCATCCCTAATTGCCCAGAGGCAAATAAAACTTGTGTAGCACCTCTCCTCATTCCTGAAGAAGGGCTCATGCCCAAAACGTCGATTCTCCTGCTTCTTGGATGCTGCCTGACCTGCTGCACTTTTCCAGCAACACATTTTCAGCTCATCTGCCCTCACGTATGCCAGTACGTTTAACACTGACACCAGAAATCCAACCATGGAAAATGACAGTGCACAGCCCTGACGTGACAGATCTGTTCCCCACTTCAGAGCCTCACGTGTTTGCATACCACCAGAATATCACACATTTCACATCAGATAACCCTGCAATGTGCCCAGAAATCTATACAGGTGAAACAGCTGTGTTTTTCTGGTCTTTCAGATGTTGTCTGCAAGAAGGTTGAAAACTGTTCTATTTCCTAATAAGGCAAAGGTTTTAGGAAATTAATGGAGCAAAGCAGTGCAACACTGAAGAATTCAAAATGTTAAAGCTTTAAAAACTGTTATTTGGGTGAAATCTGCATCCAGCCAAAAACATTAAAATAATGTGAAGCTGTCATAACAGATACTTTAGTGACGCAGGTGCTACACAAGTTTTAATTAAAGAAACTAATTATAGCTATAGCAAATTATAATTATATATTTCAAATGTGTATGCAAATTTTTTTTTGTTTTAACCACAGCAGGTGTCCTGAAAATGCATGCCTACAAAATGATGGGGTAATACCAAAAAAAAGAGAGAAATCTTTCCTTGCAATTACCATATAATTATAAACAGAACTAATTCTGTTTGTAATTGATGAATTAACCAGTGGGAGATGGAAGCTAATAAGCATTAGACCAGCAGTCAAGTTTGCTGATGTATGGATGTTACAGTGCAAGTAAACGTCCATCTTCCACAAACATTGTGGATTGAGGCTCTTTGGAATTCCCTTCCTCAAAACACAGTAGAAGCGGCATCTGCAAATATTTTCAAGACAGAGCCAGATAGATTCTCAATTATTAAAGGGGTGAAAGATAGTCAGTGGTGTACAGGAATGTAGTATTGAGGTTAAGAAACAAATCAGCCATGATCTTGTTGAATGGTGGTTCCGGCTCGAAGGACCAAGTGGCCTATTCTTGTTGTTTGTTCCTGTTCCTTGTAAACTAGAATTAACCAAAAGCTCTGCTGCTTGCCTGTATCCTAACTGACAACAAGCTCCACATAGCCATTGGCCATCTGCTCACTGACTTGCATCATCTCCTGGTGTGGCATTTTCTCTATTTTAATGTACGGGCCTCAGCTCTCCTTAAATTCCTCAAGTGACATAATGATCAGAAGTCTCGACTGCATTCCTTCCATCCTCTTGCAAATTAATTGTCCACCTACAACGATTTCAGGTGCCTAGGTCCTAAGCTTCAAAATTCTCCTCTGCTCACCTATGTTAATATCTCGTGTGCCTCAACGTCAAACTTCAGTATACAACCCTCGTAGGAAATGCTCCAGGAAGTTTTATCACGTTAAAAAGTTCTATACAATATCAAGGGTTTAAATTAGGAGGGGGGAAAAAAAGACATATCCAGGCTGAAATAGGGCAGATGAAAGTTAATGCAGTTGGGTGGCACGGTGGCTCGCACTGCTACTTCACAGTGCCAGGGACCCGGGTTCGATTCTCGTCTCAAGTGACTGTCTGTGTGGAGTTTGCATGTTCTCCCGATGTCTGTGTGGGCTTGGTCCAATTTCCTCCCACAGTCCAAAGATGTACAGGTTAGTTGAATTAAATTGCCCATAGTGTTCAGGAATGTGTACGTTAGGTGCATTAGTCAGGGGAAATGTAGAGTAATAGGGTGATGGGTCTGAGTGGGATACTCGGAGGGTCAGAGTGGACTTGGGCCGAAAGGGGAAACTGGAAAACATTATTCTGGATAAGTGGTTTCAAATTAACTTTGGGGGAAGTTGTAACATGTTGGCAATTTGCTAGACTCACTGTGTTCTGCCAACACAAAGCAACAATTCAAGAAAACCAAAGAAATGTTAACTATACAGTCACAAAATCAGAATACAAATGAGGGGAAGTTATGATCAAACAGATTAATACTGTCAGCCACATCTTGAGTACTGCATCCATATCTGGTTTTAAAAACACAAGGATAATTTGAACATGGAAAACAATGTGCAGAAGTAGCAGTAAAATCCCTTTTACCAGGTGGTGTAATTTTCAGGGTAGGACGGAAAAAGCATTGACATTGCTGTCTCCAAAAAGGTTTAAAACATGACCTGCTATTATTGTTAATGACATGGAAAAGCTAAACATGGAACGTTTCTTCAAGATAAAGAGTGTAGGATGTTGAGATACACGTTCCAAAAATCAGAAACGCGGCCTGATATCAAGAAATTCTCCAGTGTTTTCAATGGACTCCCAATTTGAACAATTGAGAAAAATATCATTCCACATTTAAGAAAGCATAGGATGTTGCAATGGGAGACATGAATGTCATTTTAGGTTATGAGCTGAAACAGATCAAATGACCTTTGTGCAGGATTCTCCCGATCTGTTGGCAGCATGAGGATGGTGTTAGTCATTGTTTCCTTACTGCATTTTACTTTTTCAACATTTTTAATTAAAATATTAAAAAAACATATTTAACAAAATGTTTGCAATTTGCACAAAGTAACAGCACGACACAAACTCTCTGATGAGAAGAGGCTGAAAATCAGATCAATAAAAAGATAAAGTTTTATCAAAAACAAGCTTGGATTTCAGGCATTATATCAAACCTTTCTAAAATGTCAGTTTTTCAGTAGGCACTCAGTTCTATTGAATAACATTAAAGTAAAGTAATCACTTGAGTATCACTGATAAGTGATGAACTTCCTGAACTTTACTATTCATCAGAAAGCGGATTAGCCATACTAACACTGAGAAGGTCAGAGCTCACAATTCTATGGTGTGTAACTCATTTCCTCGCCTCCCAAAAATCAGTCCTGTCCACCATCTACAAAGCACAAGCAGAGTGTGATAAAATATTCTCCACTTGCCTCGATGAATGCAGCTCCAACAACAAAAGCTGGATACCATTCAGACAAAAAAAACAGGCTCAATTGGTACAAAAACAGAAATTGCTGGAAAAGTCAGCAAGTCTGGCAGCATCTGTGGAAAAAAGCAGAGTTACCATTTTGGGTCTGGTGGCTCTTCATCAGACCTGAACTGTTGGAAGAACTTCTTCAGTTCTTCCCACAGATACTGCCAGACCTGCTGAGCTTCGCCAGCAATCTCTGTTTTTGTTTCAGATTTCCAGTATCTGTAGTTGCTGGTTTTATTATAGACTTGATTGGCACATCATTCACCAACTTCAGCATCAATTTCCTTCACTACTGATGCACATTAACATGTAGCAGCTATAAGATGCGAGGCAGTAACTCATCAAGAATGGTCAAGCAACCCCCAAACCTGCAAATGTAATCACTTACAAGTGTAACAGATGCATGGGACCACCTCCATCTGCAAGTTCCCTTCAAGCCACACATCATCCTGAATTGTAGGTACATCATCACTCCTTCATAATTGTGAGGTCAAAATCCTGGAACATTCTTCCCAGCAGCCCTGTGGGTGTTCCTACAACTGAGGGATGGCAGAAGTTTTAAGACAACCGTTTACCACTATGTTCTCCAGGGCAATTAGGGATGGGTAATAAATGCTGCCCTAGGCAGCAACAGCCACATCCCTTGAACAAAATAAAATCTACTTCTACAGTCAACTGGACAGTTTCAGAAGGACGCGAACAAGGAAAAAGGTGGAGGGGTAGCTCTGTTAAGGATGACATTGGAATAACAGATTAAGTTCGTTCTAAACAACTGCATCAGTTTGGGTACAGACAAGAAATATTAAAGGTAGGAAATAGTCGACTTCAACAACAGGCACCCCAGCAGTAAGCACACTATAGAATGGACATACAGGATGAAAAATTGCAAATTTATGAAAAAGATGCAGCAATAAATGACAGAGATTTGAATATGCAAAATGGTTTTGCAGAATCAAATTGGCAAAAGTAGCCTGGAAAATGTGTTTATGGTATTTTTAAAACTGTTTCTTACAGTACCATGTTCTAGAGCCTACCAAAGAGCAGGCTTTAAGAGATCTGATCGTGTCTTATCAGGCTTTGACCATGACAGGATTGAATTTTGCATTCGTTTAGAGGAACAGAAGATGGAGTCAAAGACTGGTATTTTTAAAATTAAATAAGGCAAACACAAAACTATGAAGGCAAGAGTAGGCTCAAGAGAGGGAGGTTATGGCCTAGTGGTATTATTGCTGGACTGTAAATACAGAGAACCTGATAACTTTCTGGGGACCTGGGTTCAAATTCTGCACTGAATTCAATAAAGGAAGTTTGGAATTAAAAGTCTAATGTTGATCATGAATCTATTGTCAATGGCTAGAAAAATCCATTTGGTTCACTAATGCCTTTTAGGGGAGGAAACTGCTATCCTTACCTGATCTGACTTACGTGTGACTCCAGACCCAGAGCAATGCGGTTGACTCTCAACTACACTCTGGGCCATTAGGGATGGGCAATAAATGATGGCCTAAGCAGTGACACACACATCCCACGAATAAATAAAAAGGTAAACTGACAAATTAGGTTCAGGGTCAGGTTAGCCCAGATGCAATGGCAAACATTTAAGGAGATATTTAATAACACAGAGCAAAAATACGTTCTAGTGAGAAAGACAGACTTTATAGGAAGATGCACCAGCTGTGGCCAACAAAGAAAGTGAAAGTTAATATCAAATTGAAAGTGTAGACTTCTGTAAGAGCAGTGGTAGGTGAAAAGATTGGACAGAGCATACAAGATGAAGACTGACTAATAAGTAGGGTTAATGACATTAGAATACATGAGAAAGCTAGTAAGAAATATACAAGTGTTTTGCACATCAATAGAATAGGAAAATAACCCAGGTAATTAGCCATTAGCTTATTTTCCAGATGAACTACTTACTTATATGCAAAGAAAAATTAAGCCCGTGGGAAACATTGGTGTTAACAAAGAAACTATTATTCCATTGCACTCCAACCTACTACACCTGTCAACACTTTAGTATTTTATAGATACGATTTCTGCATGTATATTTTTCTTCACATTTTAGGAGAAAAAAAGTTACTTTTCTCTAAAGTCCAAACAAAGTTTAATATTTATGAATATTTATATTTACATTATAAATAAAAATCTATAAATACATATACATACAAAAAAGCTACTGAATTTCAGTCAACAACCAGTTGAGAATTAGAACATAGAACAATAGAACACAGGAACGAGCCCACTGGCCCACGATGTTGCACCAAACATGACACTAAAGTAAATTAACTCCTTTCGCCTGCCTAGGCCCATATTCTTCCATTACTTGTATCCTCATGTGTTTATCGAAAAGTCCTATAATTTCCCCTATATCTACCTCCACCAGGATCCCTGGCAGTGTGTTCTAGACTCCTACCACTCAAATAAAAAACTTGCCCCTCACATCTCTTTTGAACTTTCCCCCTCCCACCTCAAATGCATGTTCCCCCCCCCACCCTGGCCTAGTTTCAAACATTTCAACTCTGGGAAAGAGATTTGACTGTCAATCTTCTCTCTGCATCTCAGAATTTTATAGATTTCTATCAAGTCTCCCCTCAGCCTCTGCCACTCCAGATTAAACAACCTGTGTTTTTCTAGCTTCTCCTTATACCTCATACATTCTAATCCAGGCAGCATCCTGGTAAACCTCTTCTCCACCCTCTCCACACCCTTCCTGTTCAGTTCCTGGCGACAAGAACTGAACACAATCCTCTAAGTGTGGCCTAACCAAAGTCTTATAAAGCTGCAACATGACATCCAGATTCTTGCACACAACTCAGAGAATAATAAAGGTAAGTATGCCAATGCCTTCTTTACCACCCTATCTATTTGCGTAGCCACTTTGAGGGAGTTCTACTCCATTTCTTCGTATCCCCAGTTTACCTTGTCCTATCTGTGGATTGGGGATTTTAAAAAAACCTGCATTCTTGTGAAGCCGTACAATCAGACAATTCGGTAACATTGAACTGTTAGAGTGCCATATGTAGAACACAATGGTCAATTTGCACACAGCAAGTTTCCACAAATAGCAATAAAAACATGATTAAAACTTTTTTTTGTATTTTTAATTGAGGGATAAATAATGGCCAGGACACTGGGATAATGTCCCTGCTCCTCAAAAGGATGTTTTGGGAATTATTTTTACATCCACCAGAGGGCAGATGGAGACAATTGGCATACCACTCAAAAGACATCAATTCAGTTACACTTCCTCAATACATGCATTTTGTGCACTGGGACCTCAACTCTGAATTTACTGGACTTGAAACAAGACTGTTACCCACTAGAATACACAAGCATGTTTGTTGACCCCTCAGAATTGACAAATTCAGTAAAGCCTAACTTTAGGTGATCAGTAATTTACCTATCTCGGTGGCAAACTGCAATCAATTTTGCTTTTCAAGTCAGAGATGTACAGCACGGAGACAGACCATTCAGTCCAACTCGTCCATGCCAATCAGATATCCTAACCTAATCTAGTCCCATTGCCAGCACTTGGCCCATATCCCTCTAAACCTTTCCTTACCATATACCCATCATAATGCCTTTTAAATGTTGTAATTGTATTAGCCTCCAACACTTCCTCTAGCAGCTCATACCATACATGCACCACCCTCTTTCAGCCCGAAACTAGCATGTTTTTTCTCAAGAATAGAAAGCAAGATTGAATGTAAACCTACTTTTAAACACTTTATTACACTGCAACTCAAAATACACATGACAGATAAGATTTGGAGATGCCGGTGTTGGACTGGGATGTACAAAGTTAATTAAACCTGTTGGACTATAACCTGGTGTTGCATGATAGATAAGAAGTTCGATTTTTCCCTTATTACAAAAGGCAGGAGGGGGTATCATAGAGGATTAGATTAGATTATCTACAGTGTAGAAACAGGCTGTAATCGAACCTGGGACCCTGGTACTGTGAGGCAGCAGGGGCAACCACTGAACCACCGATGCATCAGATTAAAGCATTTTACAACCTGTTTGCATTGTGCAGTTTCACCACCTTATGGTTGCATCACTGCACTGCAAATAGAAGTCAGACTAGGGTCTAAATACAGGAACACCCACTTACATATTTCCTGTACTCCCATTATCAATCTCTTTGCCTCTGGGTACCCTCACCATCTGTTTTCTTTGCTGCTCCTCCTCCATCCTGTCCCTTCTTTTTCAGCAACATCACCTTCACTTGCCTAGCTCCCTTCAATTCCTGAGTAATCACACCGGACACTCAATGCTTCTGTCTCCATTTCAAGTATAGGAATGCTCCTTTGAATTGAAGGAAATTGAAACCTAGAATTAGATTTTTAATTGTCACGTGTACTCAAGTATATGATTACATAAGTCCACAGTGAAAAGTGTACAAAGTCAGCATTTTCTGCCACCATCTAGGTTACAAACGAGAATTTCTTTTGAAAAGCCAGCAGAAATAAAGAACAAAATCAAGAAAAACATCCAGATCTTAAAGTCTAATTCTTATCTCCATAAAAAGATGTTTGGAACCAAAGATGCAGGAACTGTGCATAGCCATGGCCCCGCAGTATAACCATTCAACCCCATAAAACAGTGAAATAATTCAAAGTTAAAAGTCACACATCAGGTTACAGTCCAACAAGTTTATTTGGAAGCACTTGCTTTCAGAGTGTTGCTCCTTCATCAGGTGATTGTGGGTGCATGTCTGCCACCTTTAGTTTCTTGGTTTAGATTAATTGATTTGTAAGCAGTCGTCAAAGGAAGCTTGAAGAATTGCTGCAGTGCATCTCTTACACGCTGGTACACAGTTACCACCGTACATTGGTGGTGCAGAGATTGAATATTGAATGGGTGAGAGTCAAGTATGGTACTTTGTACTGAGTTGAGTTTGTTGTGTGGTGCTGTAACTGTCATTCAAGCAATGGAGTGTTCCAACATTCCTTTGTGAGTTATGCCTTGCAGATGATGAAGCAGGCTTTGAGGGGTTGAGCTGAACTACTGGAGTTATGACGCCAGCTAATGGAAATACTGGACAACTCAGATCCCAAAGTGAAACTTAACTCGATAGATCTAAAGTTTTATTTGGCATAATGGTCAGACACTGAATGTATGCACATGAAACTGTCAATATACTGCTAATGAACAAACATAGTTTATTACACAAAAGAAAAAACAAAACTAAAATTTTGAAATACCCACACATAAATCGCAAAAACAAAGATTTAACTCTCATTTCCAGCAGTACCCATTGCAGACACGCGACCCCAGTCAAGTATTACTTCAATCATCAGTTTAAAAGTTGTTACTGAACTGACAAGGTCCAAGAGTTTCTCTTCTGGAGAATGTGCAGAAAGTCCCTGATGTGAATCTCACCACTACTGTCCCTCCTCAAGACTCACAGACAGGCTAACACTGGCTTTTCTGTGACTAACTGCTTTTAAGTTTCTCAAATATTGCTTTTCAGCTCTGATAGCCTGAACTAAAAACTGTCTCGAATGGATCTTTTCTTCTGAACTCAACTTGGTCTTCGGTCTTTTCTGTATTTGTCAGTTTCTCTCAGTAAACACTAGCTATTAGGTGAGCAGATGGCTGAAGGGGCACTTAACTTGAATCACAGAAAAGCTTTTTTTGAACTTAATTTTTTTTCCAAAAAGTCTCCGACCCTTACAGAACTGAAAACTACAACAGCCCACTTCCCAATAATATTTGAGGTTAAGTTTCCAAACAATATTACGAAAATGCATTCGTATTAAAAAAAATCCCACTGAGCTGCTCTTGGAACGACCTTTGGCTGGTCCAATTAATAGTGTTTCCCAGGATGTTGATATAGGGGGAAAACAGCAATGGTATTACCATTGAATTGCAGAGATATTTAGCTTCTTTCTGGTACTTATGTGGCTCTAATGGTGCTTGCCAGGAATTAGTTCAAGCCAAACATTGTCCAGGTCTTGCAAAATATAGAGGCAGACTGCTTCAGTAGCTAAGTTGTGAATGATGAATGTCATATAATCAAAACAGCACCACATCAGACATTATGTGCAGGGAAGGTGGCCTTCAAACCAGTTGAATATGATTGACTCAATGGCACGACTCGAGTAACTCCTGCAATAATGTTTGGCTTCCGATGATGACAACTTCTTCCTTTCTTGCACATAACTCTAAATTGTGTAGTTTAGATTTGTGCTAGTAAATAAAGAGGCTATTTGACCCACTGTCAGTGTGCTGGCTCTGATAGAGTGACTTCCTTAGTAGCATGATCCAGAGTTTTCCTTGTAGCCCTACACATTCTTCCTTTTCAGTTAATAATCCAATACTACCCAAAATGCTTCCATTGAATGCTTCATCACACACATGGGCAGCACATTCCCCAAGTCTGAGTCAATCTCTATATGAAGAAGATTTTCCACCTGGCATCGTTTTTTTTTTGCCCATCACAAACTTCTGTCCTCGTTTCATACTCCCAATGGGAAGCTGTTCCTTATTAACTCTCTCCAGACCCCTCATGATTTTGAATACCTCTTTCAAATCACACCTCCGTCTTATCTGCTAACAGTTCTGAATTTTACACACTATTGTCACAAATTGTTTTACATACCTTCTTGAATGGTTGCCATCCTTTTTGAAGTGTGGCATGATACACCAGGTGAGGCCAAACTGACGTTCTGTAAGAGGTTCAGCATAATCTCCTTGCTATTGTACTTTGTATCTTTAATTAACAAAAGTCAAAGTTGTTACATCGCTGAAAAACAGAAATTGGTGCACATCGATACCAAGGTCCCTTTGCTGTTACAATTCTAAAGAGTGTATCTTTCCTTTTATATTACTTCCTCCTACTTTTCCTACCAAAATGAATCATGTCTTATGTCTCTAAATTTCATCCAGTACTTGTCCACCGACTATTGAATACGCTCTTTTGAAATTCTGCACCATCTCCCTCATTGTTCACACAACTTCAGATCATTTACAAATTTTAACTTGTGCAATGTATACAAAAGTTTAGCTCATGAAGACACATCAAGAAGAGCAAGGGTCCTAAACACTGACGTCTTGTGAACTCCACTGAGTCAAATTTTGTTTTGATATCAAGGGTTAGCTTTCCATCACAACTCAAACTTATTGGTTTCCAATGTACCTCAGATTCCTCTTTTGTGGTTTTTGTTTGTTAATTCTTAAGTGCTCCAAAACAATGCATCTTCAATCAACTTTGCAGCACCATCTTGAATATTGATACAACACTTAAAAAAGCATATTAAACAATGGGCATATTTGCTGGACCAGAAAAACTTCTTTGCAGAATTATAATCCAAACTGCAGAGGTCAAACAGTTTATCGTAAAGAAATTTCTTTCTGATTTAAAGTTCACTCATTCATTAAAAACATCAGAATTGTAGCGAAAACTGCAAACTTGCATATATTCAATAACTTATTCATAACATGATATTCACAAGAGCAAGTGAAGTTTTGAAATCAATCACAGGATATGTTCATTGCGAACAAGACCAGGATCTATTGCCCATTCTTTACCTGCTCTTGAATCCAAATAGCAGAGCTCCAGTAGATCACAAGATTGTTTAAGAGATCTGCAATATAACAATCAATGGGTCCGCAACAGACAAAGATGAACCCTCTCTCATGCATTGGAGATCAGAAATTTAAAAAGTGTGACAGTTTTAAGAAAGCTTCCTTCTCTCCAGGAAAACTGGTAAGTGACTGAGTCCACCCAGAGAATTTAGCAGGACAAATATCAGCACTGCTCAGGAATACTGTTAGGGCATCATCTTGTTCCACCAATCTAACCATATTTTAAGTATTGAGTGGAAAATAAGGCAAGAAAATGTTGCTTTGTTAAATGCCTGCTTAAGGTTGCTGGTACACTGTCTCTTTCATCATGTCTGTCACAGGATTGCGAATTCTTAAGGTGGCCACTAAAAAAAACAAAGTTAAGCTAATAATTTTGTACACAGACTGTACTTGATAAATTATACTGTGCCATTGTTGTAACGGATAGATCAACAGGTGAACTAACAGCTGAATATTGAGTGCTTTAACGTTTTAGCCTCAGTTAAAACAATTTATTTTCTAACATTTAAAAATCTTTTCAATGAACAGTGTATGGAGCCAAATTTTAAAGAATTAAATTTTAATTCAAACTCAATGGAAAGGTAAAAATTTATTAGTTTTACTTACAGTCAGATTTCAAATAGTGACTACATTCCCCTTTGAGACTATGCATTTTGGTTCATTCTCCAAAAGGTCTATGGATCAAAATTGTCGCAGACTACCAAAAGTGGTGAGGTTGTTTCAAAGTCATGATGAAAGCAATGAGGATGTTGGGGATAAAGCATGCAATTATCAGAACAAATGGTTTAACATTTAATTTTAAAAAGTGATGAAAACACAGGAAATCTATGTAAATGTGCATATATTTTATCCATGTCACAACAGAGACAACATTATTGTACGCATTTTCAAGAGACAATTTATCAATAAAAGGCAAAAAACACAATGTCAAGACTAAACACAATCAGAAGGAGAAATCTTCAGACAATAAAGTGTTCAAAACCATCAAGATTACAAGGAAAATCAGAATACCAAAGTAGATATATATTGCAGATAATTCACAGTAACAGACATATGATCAGAGCCTGAAATGCTGAAACAGTGGCCTACGTTAACTGCATTGATGTTAGTCAATAATTTGACCCATATACAGTTTAAGTATAGTCTTTTAAACTAACTACTGATAACTAACAGCTGCCAATCCAAACAGCTTTCAGACTGGGTCAGACGCAATGGAAACCATGGCAACTACATAGAAATACATTAAAGGAGATCATCACACTTTTTAGCTTTAAGCTTATTGGAAGCACAGGATATTCAATACTAATTCTGGTATTAGATCAGCATTTTCTATACAGTCCAGAATCGAACACCAAAAACTAAAGTTGCAACTTGGTACTTTATAAAGAAATAGATCTCTTTCAGGTCAGAAGATCGGCAACATTTTCATACAAACATTTTATGATGATGGATATTCAATATTGGACATTACATTCCAGTGATAAATAATTTCTGTACAAAAGGATTAAAATTAATTGGTCTAGAAAACAATTCTGCTTTAACTTTGTACTATGTTCGCAACCCTTCGTCATTTCAATATTCAACAGTGAGCAGAACAGGTTTGGGGACAGTGGGAACACAGTTTAAAAACAGTTCATTGATTTATTTACCAATATGAGACCTATGTGGTGGAAATCTTAGTGGCAATAGAAATCACATGCATCTTCAGGAGTGCTTGATAACAGAGCATAATGAAACTACAAATTAAAACTTGGTAACACTATGCCTAAACCTGATTTTATAAATGAGATATCAATGTCTAAATGTAAAAATAGATCTTTATCTTGACCTAAGTTATTTTTTGGAAGGGAGCTGGGTTGTTTATAGTTCTCACTCTTCCATTTGGAGCCCCTTCATTTAAGGGATATGACAATTAAATTTTGCACTACAAATTCAATTTTAGGAAAGCACAATTCTAACTTAGCTATTTGGTTTATTTGTGACTGAAACAGAAAGAACTTTTAACCAGTAATGTAAACAACATCCAATTCAGTTTTGTCTGCTTCAAGTTGAAGCACAGAAACTCTCAGCATAAAAGCAATATTGCACTGAGTGAATCAAGAATGGGACAGTCCATACAAGGTTATTTTGGTTTATCTGAAACAAATACTACAGATGGTCTATTTCTATGATGTATATGACACAGTCAATACAAACCACTGTTACTGATGCTAAACAAATTTGAAAAAAGTTAGTTCATGTTGAAACAACTATAAAACTACTGCAGATGGTGGAATTCTGAAATAAAAACAAAGTGCAGAAGTAATGCAACAGATCTGGCAGCATTGTGGATAGAGAAACAGAGTTAATATTTCAGGTCCATGGTTTTTCTTCCAAATTGCTGAGTTTGTTCCACACTTGGCTTTTAATTTGTGTTGGGCTGTTTGGTAAGGTGGGAGGGGGTAGCAGCAGAAGGCAGAAAGTTACAAACAAGTACAATAGCTCTCTACTTAATCTCTGGAGTACATAGTCCAATTTCTATTCTCCAACTTTGGCAGCTCTGTGCAAGAAGCATTTAAATAGTGGACTTGAACATTAAGACTGGTTAAACAGGGATGCACATTAGTATTCGAGCTACGCTACACATAACCAAGTGATTACATTGCTGAACCGTGGAGAGGAACCCTGGGGAGGGCAGAAACAGGGGACATGCCTGAAGGTGGCAGGAGTAATTAAGAGTGTCATCAGCAAAGCAGATGGGATCTAGGAATTCGTAAACAGAGGTATCTTACATAAAAGCAGAGAAGTTATCCTAAACCTTTATAAAGTTTTGATTGTAGGTCACGACTAGAGATTAATACCCATTTCTGGTCACCATACTTTGCAAGTGTGCGTTGTCACTTAAGAGGAGATTTGCTTGAATGGTTCCAAGGATGAAGAATTTTTAGCTACAAGATGAGATTGGAGAAATAGGTTTGGTCTGTTTGAAGCAAAGGAAGTGCAAGAGGTATAGAGGCATTCGAAATAATGGAGACAAACCACACTGAAGAAGAAATCTTTTTAAACAAAGCAGATGGCAATGATCTGAAACTTGCCACCTATGACTTTGGTGTAAAGCATAGATCAACAATGTTTTCAAATGGCAAAGCAAATGAACATTTCAGGGAGGTAAACTTTTGGGGCAAGGGGAATAATGTTGGGGAATAGGATTCATTGGAATGCTGTACCAAACTGTGAGGTTGACAAAGCTTCAAAACAATTTTGATAAGCTGGACAGATAATGTCAGCTGAAATTCATTGCAGAGAAGGTGAGGAGATGCATTTTATTAAAAATATGGATAGCAATATAAAACAAAAAGGGCCCAAATCTAAAGTAATGCAGGAGCAGAGGGATCTGGATATGTGTGCGCACAGAGCATTGAAGGAGGCAGGACAGGTAGGGTGAACAATTAATGAAGTATATAGTACCCTGGGTTTTATTAATCGAAAAAAAAAGCAAGGCGGTAATCCTGGAAGTTGTTACAACCCTCGATTCGGTCTTGCTTGGATTACAATTCTGGGTGCAAAACTATAAGGAGGATGTGAAGGCATTGAAGAGGGAGATTGCACAAGAGATTTACAAAAATGACTTTAGGGATGAGAAACTGAGTTTTGAGGATACATTGGAGAGGTTGTCACTGCTTCCTTTACAGCAACAACAGCAATGAAGATAGGTGGCAGGTTTAAAAATCACGAGGGGGCTGTTTAGAAGAGGTACAGAGATTGCTCCCACTCATAAAAGGATAGGGAATGACAAAGCACAGAAAGTAAATTTAGAAAGAAGCAAATGTGATGGGATAAAAAAAAACAAATGGTTCAGATTTGGGATGCAAAGTGTAGTGGAGGCAAGTTCTACTGAGGCATTGAAGAGGGCATTAGATGAACAGAAAATATTTAAACATATGCGGAAAAGGCAAGAGAATGGCACCAAGTCATGATTCTAATTTGGAGAGTAATGCAGATACAATGGACTGAATGGCCTTCTTCTGTGATTCTGGCTATTCATGAGCACTCTCAAGGTCTTGAATGACAGATCATAAACTCTCCTCACCCACCAGTTTCACTGCTTCTACATTTTAACATAATAAATAATTGTCAAATAAAACATTTCAGTCCTGTAAATATAAAAATAATTTTCAAAAGGAAAAGGGAAACAAAACTGACCCATGCAACACAGCTTCAGTCCATCTTATTACTTTAGACAATATTTCAAAACTAATTTCTGGTCCTAGTGCCAATTTACACAGTGATTTTCAGCTTAACGTTTAGATGAATGTACACAAAGCAAACTTATCAGAACAAAATTACAAATGAATAATAGTCTTATTAACCCAGATTGTGGATGAGAAGGGAAGACAGTGTGAGAGTGAGAGTGAGAGTGAGGATGGGAGTGAGTGTGAGAGAGGCTGACTGCTTTAGTCAGGTCACAACACTAGAATGCTCACTGATTCACACAAAGAAAGAAAATGCATCAAGTATTCCCCACCATTTAACAAATCCTTTAGAAGCAGCGGCATCCAAACATAAAATTGCAGGAGCCACGATTAAATTTTTGAACTTCAACACAGCAACTTTCAGCATCCAGCATAGTGAACCACTTTGCGTAGTTAGTAATGACAGACTGGAGACCAAGCCTTATAACTCAAAATTAATACTAATAATTAATTGATATGCAACCGTTACTTCATAAAATGAAAAAACCTGGCCTGCAGATGAAAAATAGACAATAAATTTTTTAAAAATATAATATTCTCAGCTAAACAGATTATTTCACTTCTGATGTAAACTCGACCATTCATGGCTTTTAACAAGAATAAATATCGATGTAAGACCATGGGTAAAAGGCAAACTAAAAAATGGTTTACATACATATAGATGCTGCTGTGCTTCAGTTTCAATAATTCCATTTACTATTTCTATTGAGAGTCTAACAGTTAACATTGAAGTATATTTTTTAACAGAGCCATTACTGCGAAAAGCACAAATCTGAACACTGAAACACTGGTTGGACTCCTAACTGAAATTTATTTGAAGCAATATGTATATCTGATTTAACCATGAAATGTCTCTCTTTGAATTTTAGCTCAATGGAGGCATATGTTTACCATTGAGTGCTATGCAAATTAATACAAAATTATGTTACAGAATCAAAGAAAGCAAAATACATTCAAGTTAGCAGACATTGCCTTTACCCCCAAAATGATATGCCTCAGAATTGTAATTGAGTTCAGCCTGATGTCAGTAAAGTTCAATAATAGCTTTGTAGCCTTGAATGTCCTCTTTGCAAAAAAATAACTAACCAGTTAACCACATAAATTTGATTTTAACAAGTCATTTTAGTTGATACTGGAAACCTAAATAACATTCCATTGAACTAAATTCAATTATGTTGCTCAAATATTAACACTAGCAGATTACCTTTACTTGCTCAGAATTCTGAAAACACATTTAAATCCTTTCAATACAGTTTAAACAAGATATGAACTTAGGTGGCACTTCAATCTGTAACTTCTTAAAATACATTTTTTTTAACAAACAAAACGTAAACTCTTGATAAGTTAAACATTAGAAAATACACTTTTCCACAGGAAAGTATTGTTAAATTCTAACTCCACCTTTTTTTATTTAAATATTAACATATTTCACATCAGTATAATGATAATTTCTTTCTTCTAATATCCTAAAGCACCTAAACACAGGTATTTTACAGGAAATTATTATTTAATGAAAGGTAATGAGTCTTGGTTTAAAGAGCTGAAGATTTGAAGCAAAGGGAAGCCAAACCCTAAATTGAAGCCCTGTAAAGCAGCAGGTTCTGTACATTCTCACTAAATCATTGATCAACATATACAGTTACATTTTAATGTGTACTGACTGTTCCCAGTGTCTGGTTTCTATTCAGAGTACCAATTCTACACAGTTTCAGTTAAGAGTACTCTGCTGGGAAAAATAGCAAGTACCTTCAGTAATGAATATACACACTGTAGAAGTATGATTAAATGGAATTGAAACTATCCTAATACACAGGTTGAGAACTAAACGTTTGGAGGTGTCCATTATCCCCAATAGCAATAATATGACACTGGAAAAGTTGATTTTCTAAACAACTAATCTTGACATTCAGAACCTTATTCTAACAAGTTTCCTGGAAACAGAGAGAACACTGTTTTGACACCTAACAGATCATTTTTTCTTAATATTGCGCAAAAGGAAATTAATGCTAACATGCAGCATTTTGGCAAACTCAAAATGCTGCATGTTAATCACAGCTAATTCCTTACTGTTCTCTAAAGGTCAACCAAATGATATCCATTTTATAGGCACTTATTTTACGAACTGTCAAGCAGATTCAATACCTGATACATTAAATAAAGTGAAACTGCAGACTAATCGAATAAGAAACTAAATTGTGAACTGGGACACCTGGGGGGGGGGGGGGGGGGGCTGAAGAGAGCAGGCTAATCATCTTTAATTGCTTGGAAATGGCATGCAATGCAAAACAAAGAGGGAAAATATATTTTTTACTTCAACGATTCAGCAGAAGAGATGCAAGGCAAAACAAAAAGGAAAAATGGCAGCTACAGAGGAAACATTTAGCTAAATGGGGTTAGGTAAACGTTGACACAATTCAATATAAATGATGGAAATGCTTGAATCTTGCGCTGTATATAAAACTATATATTCAACTAAACAGGTATAAAATAGCCAGTTAACAGAAGCAGATAACAGTGCAGAACTTCCACAATGCAGGGATTTAGCTTGTTACTTCTTATGTTTGATCATCAGTTGAATCTGAATGTATCTATAATAAAATGGGACATTTTTCCCATGACCAATTGGTCAAAATGCACACAACATGGAGTAATGCAACTGAATATCATGACTAGCTGCTACCGTGCAATTTAGGACTTCCGTTTTCATTCCTCCAAGGGCAAGAGAAAATTAATAAACTGGCAATGCAATTTTGCATTTTGTCACATAAACCAGAAACAATCTAACATACTGCATTTCTATGGACTTCTGAATCAAGTTTTTGCTTTGGACGCGATGAGTTTCAAAGAATTCTAGAAATGTAATCCATACTCAATTGCAGATCCTCAGTTCATGGCTGGTTTAGTCTCACACTGCAACCATTGAGCCTCTCCTCCAGACATCTTAGTATGGGTTGCTGGCCACCACAAATTGCTTCAGCATCAGTCTTATTGTTCAAACCAAAGACACTGAACGTAGGTCTGCATCGCTTAAAAGTTCTTAGCATTGCTTCTGCCTGTGGACATGTTCAACTAACTGAACTCTGTGTTCCTCTGCAAAAGTAAGCAAAGATATTAAGTACATAAAGACATGACTAATTTGTGTTACTTTGAAACTTTTTTTAACATTCTAAACATTTTCCTTTAACTATCCCAAAATAACTACATTATGCAATACCTATTATTCTGCAACTTAATCGTTAACATAAATATGCAATTTAGATATTAAAATATTTATTGCTTATTGTCACAATTACTTAAATACAGAAATTATGTAACTGAAATAAGCTTTCATCAGGATTTAACAAACTGTCTGACAATTTCATAAATGTACCAATCTGAAAAGAACTGCAGTTATTTACTATTTATTTGTCGCATAGAATTGATGACAGCCTTTTTCATTGTTATCTGACAAAATTGATTAACATGAGCAAACCTTCAGAGAATTAGATTAGATTACTTACAGTGTGGAAACAGGCCCTTCGGCCCAACAAGTCCACACCGACCCGCCGAAGCGTAACCCACCCATTCCCCTTTACCTAACACTACGAGCAATTTAGCATGACCAATTCACCTGACGTGCACATCTTTGGACTGTGGGAGGAAACCAGAGCACCCGGAGGAAACCCACGCAGACACGGGGAGAATGTGCAAACTCGACACAGTCAGTCGCCTGAGTCGGGAATTGAACCCGACAAGTACAAATAAAAAAGACACACAAATGTAAAAACTCCAACACCTAGAATCTAGGACACATTCAGGCATTTGCAAACAACAACTTGAGAGAATCAGGAAGAGAAGGTACATTTGGTCATCCAATAATTGGGAGTTGAACATAGTCCAATGTTGCCCTGATGGAAGAGACGGTCACATTGTTATCGATACCAAATTTTTTTTAAAAAAAGATAGCATACATTTTCTTTCAAGACTGCACTCTGGGACTGAAGTTAAAAATCACTCTACACCAGGTTATAGTCCAACAGGTTTATTTGGAAGTACTAGCTTTCAGCGCACCGCTCCTTCATCAGGTCGCTGTGGAGCTGGATCATTAGACAAAGAGTTTATAGCAAAAGATTACAGTGTCATGTAACTGAAAAGATATATTGAACAAACCGAGAGAGCATTCTAAGTTTGTTCAAAATATTGTTTCAATTGCATGACACTATAATCTTTTGCTATAAATTCTATGTCTAATGATCCTGCTCCACAGCTACCTGAAGAAGGAGCAGCACTCCAAAAGCTAGTGCTTCCAAATAAATCTGTTGGACTATAACCTGGTGTTGTGTGATTTTTAAACTTTGTCCACCCCAGTCCGACACCAACACCTCCGCACTCTGAAGCTGAAAGCACTCTTTTCCTCTGTGGGTTCTCCCTTAGGCAACTTCACTGTATTACTGTGGTATATTCAATTTAAAAATGCCACAGGTATATTCCTAGTCACCCACATATATTCACAGTCACAAACACAGTTATGTAGGAAGCAGTAAGCTACATTCTAGTGAAAAACAAGTCTGTTTGCCCAAATTGCAACAACGGCTTTATATAGCCCCTTCAGCACAGCAAAACAAATAAGGGTGTTTGAAAGCTATTATCAAGCAAAATATGACACCACATTGCATCAGATAACATCAAGACTTGGTCAAAGGGACAGATTTTAGGAATCATCTTAAAGATGATAGAGAGATAGAAAGCAAAGGGGTTTAAGAAAGGAATGCAGATAATGTTCCCAATGCTGGAGATGGGGACCACTATTAAAACTGGCCACCATGATGGCATGTGATGAAGAAATGTTTGTTCGAAGGAGACTTTTAGAAACACTCAAAACAAAGTTTGTTTATACTGTTGCTTATATATGTTTAATGAAAGTGTACATTCACAACAATTTTTTTGTTCCTACAATAAGGAGGGAGAAGAATATGTTTAGATAGCTTAAGTGTCACCATTAGTTTGTGGAAGGACATGATTAACATTTTCAGGTTATCATCAAGTGTCACTGCATGCTTCACCGAGAGGTGGCATTACCAACAAACGCATCTGGTGGAATAAAGGTTTTAGGCCTGAACAGCTGTAGACACAATTGTTCATGCAGTAATGATGAAAAGCTTGCTATACAGGAGGGCTTGGATGCAGGAGGTTTAAGGGTGGAGGACATTGCAGAAATAATGAAAGGTGCTCCCAAGATCAGGGTTGAGAAGTTTCAAGCAGAAACTTTGCTATACCTTGCCTCCCCCTCCTCACAAACAGAATGGGGTGACACGTTTTTGAGATTTGTTGCATTGGAAAATGAGCGCATTTTGAGTACTCAATTTTGTGGGGACACATGCTTTGAGGAGATAAGGGAGCAGCTTTGGTCTGAATTAACTCATTACATCCAGGATGTGAATCATTGATGGTAACAATGGAAAAATGTCACATTGCTGGTCTTTGTTCACATGTGGTAAAACACAGTGAAACAGCATCAATACTTACTTTAAAACCTGGAAAACTTCACTGAATGAGTAGTAGACCAAAAATTCCTTCTGTTTTGCATTTGCTGGAAAGCATTGAAGTTTCTTTTCCTCTCTCTTTTAAGTCCCTTTAATTTTTTAACCTGAAAACATAAAATGCTTACATCAGCATTGCAGGCAGTACCAATAACAGACAAAAGCAAAACCTCTCTCCAGTGATCTTGGTGGACCTTTGAGATGACTTCCACTTTACTCAGAGTAGTAGGGGTGTGGAACGCACTGCCTGCAACAGTAGTAGACTCGCTAACTTTAAGGGCATTTAAAAGATCATTAGATTGGCGTATAGACAAGAATAGAATAGTGTAGGTTAGATGGGCTTCAAATTAGTTCCACAGGTCGGTGCAATATCGAGGGCTGAAGGGCCTGTACTGTGCTGTAATGTTCTATGTTTCGAATATTGATTTGTGACCTTATTTTGTTTATTCAGAGAGGCACACAGGCTCAGCAGTGGAGTGCAAACTAAGTGCCTCTGAATTGCTCCAGGGTAGAGTCCCAAATCAAAAAGCAAAATGTTTCTCAACTTCCAGCACAGAGTCACGCTGAATAAGATGAGTGACAAATATGAAGTGCTCAATTCTGGGGCACTTGCTTTAAGCATTCCATGATACTACTGTGTTTAACTGATGGCGAAAAGGTGAACTGCAGGAAACAACAGTTTGATTGTGCAGTTGTTGCACTCCCAATCATTCTGTGGCAAAAGGTCAGCTGTTTCTATTATTGGAGTTTTATTTTTCTGCAATTGGGAGCCACTCGTCAACTTCAATTCAGGCAACAGATCGTCAGGTGGAATGATTAGACAGAACGATTGTGGGAAGTCAATGCATTTTGAGATGGGGTTGCCAGGGAGAGGAAAGATTAGACAGAAGTCAGAAATTGCCAACGTTTAATCTGCACCCAGTTTTATGAAATCTGAATAGTCTTACATACTGGAATTCAATTATCTACTGACAAATTCTCAGATAAACTCTTACCTTCCCCCTGTCAAATTCTTCATCCCATTCATCAACAACTGCATCTTCTGCCTGTTTTGTGTCATATTCAGCATCTTGGCTAACAGCCGACACTGCTCCACCCCAAGTCAGCACTAAAAACAGAGTTGTCAATGGAAAGGTTCATGATATTTTAGTCTTAAGCATTTAAAAATACAGGCTGCTGGGAAGAATGAAAGTGCCGACTAATCATTTTTGTATCATGTCTGTCAATTAATGTATACAGGGGGGAAAAAACGCACTTGCTGATCTGTAACTATCTCAAACACTTCTTTGAAAGATCCCTCAGGACTATAAAGTATTCATACTCAAATCTGTAAGTAGTCAGCTAAATCAGTGGTGATGCAAAAGATCAAATGATGGAGAAATCCTGAAGAGTAATGCTAACTGTGTTATGCTCCTCTTGCTCAACGTGGGAGCTCAGGGACACAGCTGATGTCCCTGGCTCCTTCACGTGCAAGAAGTGTGTCCAGTTGCAGCTCTTGTTAGACCGTCTAACGGCTCTGGAGCTGCGGATGGACTCACTTTGCAGCATACTCGATGCTGAGGGGGGTCGTAGATAGCACATGTAGTGAATTGGTCACACTGCAGATTAGAATTGCCGAGGGAGAAAAGGAATAGGTGACCAAAAGGTAGAGAAACAGCAGGATTGTGCCAGGAGAGATGGCTCACCAAGAGAAGGCAGCAGTAGCCAAGTTCATGGCACTGTAGCTGGCTCTGCTGTTCAGAAAAGCCGGAAAAAGAGTAGAAGGGCGATAGTCATAGGGGATTCAATTGCAAAGGGAGTTTCCATACCACAGACGTCAGGCTCACAGGTCTGTAATTACCTGGATTATCCCTGCTACCCTTCTTAAACAAGGGGACATTACCCTTTTACTCATATATAAGGAGCAAGAGGGTAACTAGGGAAAGGATTGGCCCACTCAAGGTCAAAGGAGGAAAGATATGTGGGCAGTCAGAGAAAACGGGTGAGATTCTTAATGAGTACTTTTCATCGGTATTCACCAAGGAGAGGGAGGTGGCGGATATTGAGGTTAGGGATAGATCTTTGATTACTTTAGGTCAAGTCTGCATAAGGAGGGAGGAACTGTTATGTATTCGAAAAAGCATTAAAGGTGGACAAGTCCCCAGGTCCAGATGGGATCTATCCCAGGTTTCTGAGGGAAGCAAGAGTGGAAATAGCTGGTGCTTTAACAGACATTTTTGTAGCATTTTTGAACACAGGGGACGTCCCAGAGTACTGGAGAACTGCTAATGTTGTCCCCTTATTTAAGAAGGGTAGCAGGGATAATCCAGGTAATTACAGACCAGTGAGCCTGACGTTTGTGGTACGGAAACTACTGGAGAAGCTAATAAGGGATAGGATATATACATACTTGGAAGAAAACCAGCTTATCAGTGATGGGCAGCATGGTTTTGTGCAAGGAAGGTCATGTCTTACAAATCTAATAGAGTTATTTGAAAAGGTGACAAAGTTGATTGATGAGGGCAGGGATGTAGATGTCATATACATGGACTTCAGTAAAGGGTTTGATAAGGTTCCCCATGGTAGGCTGATGAAGGAGTGGCATTGCATGGGTCCAGGGTATTCTAACTAGATGGATAGAGAACTGGTTGGGCAACACGAGACAAAGAGTAAAAGTGGAATGGAGCTTCTCAAAATAGAGAACTGCAACCAGTGATGTCCCACAGGGATCCGTGCTGGGACCATTGTTGTTTGTGATATACATAAATGATTTGGAGGAAGGTGTAGGGTGCCTCATTAGCAAGTTTGCAGATGACACTAAGATTAATGGAGGAGCAGGTAGTGAAGGGGACTGTCAAAAAATACAGCAGAAAAAGACAGACTGGAGAGTTGGACAAGAGAAATGGCAGATGGAATTCAATCAGGACAAATATGAGATGATGCATTTTGGAAGACACAACTCAAGACCAAACTATACAGTAAACAGAAAAGTCCTGGGGAAAATTGAAATAGAGAGAGATCTGGGCGTTCAAGTCCATTGTTTCTGAAGGTGGCAATGCAGGTCAGTGCAATGTGGTCAAGGCAGCATACGGCATGCTTTCCTTCATCAGACAGGGTATTGAATATAAAAGGGTTGGTAGATCATGTTACAGTTGTATAAGACTTTGGTCCAGCCACATTTGGAATACTGCATATAGTTCTGGTCGCCACATTACGAAAAGGATGTGGATGCTTTGGAGAGAGTGCAGAGGCGGTTCACCAGGATGTTGCCTGGTATGGAGGGCACTAGCTATGAAGAGAGGTTGAGTAGATTAGGATTATTTTCATTGGAAAGGAGGTGTTTGAGGGGGGACATGATGGAGGCCTACAAAATCATGAGAGGTGTAGACAGGGTGGATAGCAAGAAACTTTTTCCCCCCCCAAAAGTGGAGGACTCAAATACTAGGGGCCATGATTTCAAAGTGATGGGAAAAGTTTCGGGGAGATATACGGGGAAAGTTCTTCACGCAGATGGTGGTGGGTGCCTAGAATGCATTGCCAGTGGAGGTGCTAGGGGCGGGAACAATGATGTCATTTAAGATGTATCTAGACAGATACATGAATGGGCAGAGAGCAAAGGGATACAGAAGTTTAGAAAATAGGCAGCAGGTTTAGATAGAGGATCTGGATCAGCGCAGGCTTGCAGAGCCGAAGGGCCTGTTCCTGTGCTGTAAATGTCCTTCGTACTGTACAGACCACACGCTGAGTGTACATCATTAAGGAAATGCTGAACTAAGAATAATCTCAAGATGACCACACACACTACCAAACTCGACTAATCTATATACAGCAGCTAATCGCTTCCACGACTACCATTAGGTTAACAGAAAGCACAAGTTTTCAAGAAACATCAAACTAACAAAATATTGAACGCAATTCACGTAGTACTTTACTGAGACTTCAGCACATGCCTACAGTTATCATTTACTAGTGGTAAATGAATTTACAGTACTACCAAGACAGGAGACTCCAAAGCAACAAAATAGCTTCAAATGAGTTACTTTTTCCTACCTTCAGTTCCATATGCCTTGTTGCTTGAGTGTTTTAAAAGCTCTTGAACGACACTGGATTGCTTCTTCCCATCCCAGGCTAAGCTTGCAATGGGTGTGACAGCAGGTGCAGGTCTCTCCTCACTGGAATGCTTTTCAGAGCGTTTATACCCTTCTGTTATCTGGCTGTCCCACATGAACACTGGGACTTGAACAGAGAATAGCAGGCAATGTTAATGAAGTAACAATCTGTTCCAATGCAAGGTTATTTGATTTGCGCCAAAGCTCCACTATAATCCTCGGCTGCAATCTTGTTCTGTACAGAGGAACCTCGATTCTCCAGCATTCGATTAACTGAAGTTTGGACTATCCGAACAAGATTGCAAGGTCCCGATGCTGGGCCAACTGTGTTATCTGGCATTCAATTAACTGAACGAAATATTCCCTGGCCGTGTCCTTTGGATAATCAAGATTCCTTTGCACAGGCTTCAAGGCTATACAACACATTGATTAAAGTGGCATTTAAATATATAAGGATAAACTAAGAGAAATTATTCTCATTACTCTAACAGCCATCCAAGTTAGCGAAGAAAAAGGTCGAATGTCGGTCTCAGGACATCACATAGGATTATTTTAGAAAAATTAATTCATGGGATGTGGACATCACTGGCTGGGGTCGACATTTATTACCAACCCATAGTTGCCCTTGAGAAGGTGTTGCTGACGTGGCTTCTGGAACCACTGCAGTCCATTTTCCGTAGAACATACGAACGAGGAGCAGGAGTAGGCAATTTAGCCTCTCAAGCCTACTCCGCCACTGAAAACCATCTTGGCCGATCTCTTCTCAGCCTCAACTCCACTTTCCTACCTGCTCCCCATAACTCTTTAACCCATTACTAATTAAAAATCTGTCCGTCGCCTCCTCAGATTTATTCAGTGCCCCAATGTCCACCATAGCCTGGTTAGTGAATTCCACAGGTTCACGACATTTTGAGAAGTAATTCTTCGACACCGGTTTTAAATCTGCCCAGTTTTGACTGCTGGATCCATTCGAAGTTTGTCCCAATCAGCACAGTGTTAGTGCCACACAATGATGTCAGGAATTCACAAGGTGAAGGTGGGATTCAAATGCAAACAACAGACGTTTTTACAGAAGGGAGGATTGGAAGGTGGAATGGAAGATATTACAAAAACTCATACCCATAATTAATTCCTTATCAATTGGCCCACTCCCTCATTCCCCTAATCATGCACTTGACTCAATTGCAAATGCTTTCCTCTAGCCTCCTGATTAGATGAAGCACAAAGACTCAGTTATGAATCAACAAACTTTCTAGTTATCTGCCAGATATGTTTAGCCTTGCAGTTTCAAGTCTACACAGGCCTTAAGGAAAGGAAAAGAAAAGAAAAATCATAACATGAAATTATTGCTGCAACGGGATATATCCAATATATTTAAGAAATAAGGATAACAAACACAGCCCAGGCCAAAACTGTACAATGGGGTAAATGAACTGAGGCCTGAGCCTGGTGAAGGAACAAACCTGCTTTACTGGGATCAAGTGCAGTCTTTAACTTAAACCAACTGTAATGGGGACAATCCATCATTTGAATTCACAACATCCAAAGGAAAGAGATAAAGTGGAAACTTGGACTTGGACTTAGAAGAATCAAGTGTGACTGTCTGTGTGGAATTTGCACATTCTCCACATGTCTGCGTGGCCTTCCTCTGGGTGCTCTGGTTTTTCTCCCACAATCCAAAGATGTGCAGGTTAGGTAGACTGGCCATGGACAATTGCCCAGCAATGTGGAAATTATGTGGATTAGCAATGGGAAATGCAGGGTGACAGTGATAGGGGAGTGGGGGATACAGTCTGGGTGGGATGCTCTTTGGGGGTTGGTGTGGATTCACTGGGCTGACAAGCCTGCTTCTGCACTGGAGTGACTCAATGATTCTCTCTCAATAAAAATATATAAAGGGCTTGGCAGAGAAAATGCCAAGAGGCTCTTTCCCTTATATCAGTTGCTAACATTCGAACCCAACTCAGATCAATGGTCCCCATCATGTTGGCATGACCCCCATTATGAGCTCTTCATTCTTCATGGTATGTTATCATCTATCCTTTTTCTGTCGAACTAACATTCTCTCTCTTTCTGGCACCGTTCCACCAATCCACTCACTACCCCTGCAACCACCTCCCCCAGCACCTATCCACTCTCTCCTTCCAGCCCACCCTGTCTTCAGCATACATACCAGCTTCTCTCAGCTACTACCAGTTCTAAACAAGGCTCACTGGACTTAAAATGCTTTGTTATCTCTCAGCAGATGCTGAATTTCTCCAAATTCTCTTTTTGCTTCATACCATTGTGGATTCAAATCCCACAGGACTCATACAAAAAGCAGCTAGTTTGACACTCCATTAACAAGAATGGGCGCCATTGTCAGAGATGCTGTCTTTCAGGTAAAATGCATAACCAATAGCAGGGCTCCCCTCAGGCAGGCATAATGCTTCAATACCTTAATAAAAATCAGGGAAATTATCCTGGATGATTTTTATCCCTCAATACACATCACTTGAATGGATTATCTGGGACTACTTTAAATTGTGAAAACTGGGCAGCATGGGCAAGTTGTACCGAAGGGTCTGTTTCGATCCTGGAGACCTCTATGGTCATTATCGCATTTGTCTGTGGGAGCTTGCTGTCTGCACGCTGTGGGCTGTTTCTTGCATGACCATCATTGGTACACTTCAAAGGTTGCACTTTGAGATGTATGCTGGTCATGCAAGTTGTTACATGAATTGAAATATTACTTTCTATCAGGTGGAGCACCAATTATGAGCGTCAGAAGCATTAGAGAAACAGGAGGCTGGAGGAACACAGCAAGCCAGAAAGCATCAGGAGATGGAGTAGTCAACATTTCGAGTGTAACCCTTCTTCAGGACTCCTAGATAAACAGCTAAGCCATCAAGGATTAAGACAGGAAGCAATTTATTCACTTGCATGTTACAAATGCTTGTAATTCTCAACTCTGCTGTTATGCTCGGTCATTGAGTATGTTTGAGAGGAGATTTTTGCACACCAAGATAATTATGGCAAAAAAACGAGAGAACTGCGGATGGTGGACATCAGAAACAGAAATTGCTGGAAAATCTAAGGAGATCTGGCAGCATGTGGAGAGAAATCAGATTTAACATTTCAGGAACAGTCACCCTTCTTCAGATCTGATGGTTGCTCGGAAAGGGTTGGCATTTATGCAGAAGACAGGATGGGTGAAGGGATGGGGAGTAAATGAAAGTGAGATAGAGCCCAAAAAGAAAGAGAAACAGTTGGAAAGGAGTAGATGAAGGACAGAATGAATAGCTATAACAGGGACTATTATTAGCTGACAATGGGTTGTGTGTGGTAGCAGCCCACATGATGACAAGAGCTGAAATGTGACATAGAAGAAGGTGCTCAAGCTTGAAATTGTTGAATTTGATATTAAGTCCAGAAGGCTGCAGAGTTCCCAGGTAGAAAATAAGGTGCTGCTCTTTCAGCTTGCATGGGGCTGCTGGAGCACTGCAGCAAGCCTGAGACAAAGATGTTGGCCAGGGAACAGGGTGGTGTGTCAAACATGGCAAAGTTAAATCCAAGCCACCTGACGACTGGAGGAAGAATCCCTTGTCTTCCGTCTTGGGACCCTTCAACCACACGGCATCAACATCGACTTCACTAGTTCCCAAATTTCCCCTCTTCCCCCCCCCCCCCACCTCATCCAGAACCAACCCTTCAACTTGGCACCGCCGTCTTGACTGTCCATCTTCCTTCCTTCCTACCTATCCGCTCCACCCTTCCATCCGACCTATCACAATTACCCCCCAATTGCATTCACCTATCACCTTCCCAGCTACCTTCACCCCCCCAGCCCCACCCCCACTATATTTTTCTCAGCCCCCTTCCCCTCCACATTCATGAAGAGCTTATGTCCGAAACATTGCCTCTCCCGCTCTTCAGATGCTGCCTAACCTGCTATGCTTCTCCAGCGCCACACTTTGATTCTGTTAAAGGGGCAGGCAACCGGAAGCTCAGGGTCTTTTTTTTTTTTTGGGAGGACAGCATGTACTGTCCTGTACTGCAAAGAAATCACCCAGCCCGTGCTGCACTTCCTCAACGTAGAGGAGATTATATTCTGACCAGCAAATACTGTAGACGAGATTGGGTAGAGCGCAGATAAAGCACTGCTTCATCTGGAAGGTATGCTTGAGGCCTTGGTGAAGCATGGGAAAGTAACAGAAATGGGCAGGAAAGTGCAGTTACATGAGACAGATCATGACTCTGCTGAACAGTGGAATAGGGTTGTGAAGTACTATAGTTGACCTCTGCTATTACTTTGATATGTGACACTATTTCTAAAGACAAGAAATTTTTTCGTACTCAGCAAATTATGGGTACAATTGAAATATTTTGGCTGCAAAAACTCGCAAGAAAATACAATGCAGTTGAGAATAGTATCACCAATAATACAATATGCCCCAACAACAGGAAACGTGATCATTGAATCATACAGCGTGGAAGTAGGCTATTCAGCCCATCAAGTCCACACCAGCTCTCCGAACAGCATCCCACCCAGACCCATCCACCTACCCTAACCCTGCATTTCCCATAGCTAATCCACCTAGCCCTGCACATCCCTGGACATTATAGGCAATCTAACATGGCCAATCCGCCTAACCTGGACACCTTTGGATGATGGGAGGAAACCCATGCAAATATGAGAGAATGTTCAAACTCCACACGAACAGTCACCTGAGTGGGGAATCGAACCTGGGTCCCTTGTGCTGTGAGACAGCAGTGTGAACCACTAAGCCATTGTACAGTCCTAAAGGCTGAGGGTATGAGCTGATGGACCATTCTTGTAAAGCATTGCTGTAATGAGCAGATTTCACATTCCTACATCGAAATGCTTCAAAGGGACAAAAGGTATTTCAAATGTTTATTTTTGAAGATAAAATCAATGGCATTTGTTGTAGCTAAATAGCAACTGCAGTACACAAGAAGAGTCTTGTGAAATATTAACTAAAAACAAAATATAAATTCAACGAGAAAAATTCACAGGGATGCCTATATCATGCCTTATTATTATGAAAGCAGTTTACTGTTTCTTTTTTGAAGGAAACTTTAAAGACCTAGACCTCGTAAGAAATATTGTACCTTGCAGATTTTGATTTCTGACAGTCTGATCCACTGGAGGGTCTGAATTTGTACAATCATCTGAACTCATGCTTCTCTTTCGTTTCCTGTGTTTTTTCTCGCATTTTTGGCTCTCTTTCATCTCCAAATTTTTCTTTTGTGGTTCCAGTCCTTTAGACCTTTCCAGTTCTTCACATTCCGGTTCATTCCATCCTGAGCAACTGTAAAGTAACATTGATTAATACAGGTCTCTTGTATTGATGTCAAACACTGAACTGCATTTCTGTAAAAGTACTGTCATTTTCTCACCACTTAATTTTCACTATGCAGAGTTTGACTCATTAAAATAATTGAGCTTTTCTACAGTTAGGACTCTGGACTGCCCAGGTCTTAGTAAATTTATCCAATAAACAGTGGAGATACACACAAATGTAAAATCCAAATCTTCCACTCTCAGTTTGCACCAAGTCAGAGCACATCACGTGGGCAAGTTGTGGGAGGAGTTAGCTGGCCTTAAATTCTGCTGGGCAAAGAACTTAATTAGTGTAGTGATTGAAATGAAGTCAGCCAAGTGGACCTCATTGACTAGGAGTTTCCTCATTGGACCTGGTTAACAGTTCCAATCAGAGAGTCCTGGCAGACAGACAAACAGGAATGTCATTCTCGGAGCCAGCTTGGTGCTCGCTGGGTAGGTATTATGTACTATAAATATGTAAATAAAAGGATGACTTAGTGAAGGAATACTGGCCTTTGTGGAGTTATCTGAACGAGAGTTTCCACTGCACGGTGGCTCTGCGGCTAGTACTGCTGCCTCACAGCATCAGGGACCCAGGTTCGATTCCAGCCTCATGCGACTGTGTGTAGAGTTTGCACATTCTCCCAGTATCTGTGTGGGTTCCCTCTGGGTGTTATGGTTTCCTCATACAATCCCAAAGATGTGCAGGTTAGGTGATGTGCCATGCTAAATTACCCATAGTGTTCAAGGACGTGTAGGTTAGGTGTATTAGTCAGGAGTAAAATGTAGAGTAATAGGATAGGGAAGTGGGTTTGGGTGGGATACTCTTCGGAGGGTCAGTATGGACTTGTTGGGCTAAAGGGCCTGTTTCCACACTGTTGAGATTTTATGATTCCTGATCACTATAAAATACTAGCCTTTAGGTGTTATTTTCTGGTATGGCAAAACACATGGGATGAAAAATTTCCACTGCTCTGAGAAATTAGCAAGTGTGAAAATACCCATGCATATTTCTTTAATGATGAAAGAAGATAATAATTTTCTGACATTATAAGTAGTTGTGACACTGAAAATATATTCATGGTTTCCACTGAGAGAAGGAATATTACATCAGTAAGCAGCTGTTTATGAAATCAGAGTCATACAGCATGGAAACCAGCCCATACGGAACATGATCCCAAACTAAACTAGTCCCACCTGTCTGCTCCTGGCTCCCATCCCTCCAAACCATTCCTATTTATGTACTTATCTAAATATCTTTTAAATGTTGTAATTGTACCCACATCCACTATTTCCTCCGGAAGTTCATTCCACACATAAACCAGCCCTTGTGTAAAATAAAAGTGTCCCTCTTATCTTTTTTTAAACCTCTCACCTTAAAAATGTATCCCCTCATCTTCAAATGCCATATGCTCGGGAACATTAACTGTGTCTATAACTCTCATTGTTACTTTAACATTCAGCACATGGATTACAAAAGAAATATTATTAAAGCTGGGTTTTCCTGCTGCTGGAGTGAGGTGTTTCTTACTCTTGAATAAACACGATGGTAAACTTTACCAATGACTCAAAATTAGAAAATGACATTCTTTGGTCTCATGGCAGCAGTGTCTTCTGCCGAGATTCACAATGAGGACTGGACTCAGAAGGTAATGCCTACGTGAACTGCATTAAGGAAATTTTTGTGCCATTCCAGGCCATCTATTCAAACACTCCTGGAATTTAAGGTTGCTATGGCAAAATTAGTTATGGTTTTACGTAAGTATGTTGAACTCAAGTTTTCAAGAGCTAAAAGTGACAAATAACTGCCCACGAGAGAGACACTGACTCAGGGTATCTAAAATAATCACTACTGCACCAAATCGTGAAACGTCATATTTACGTACTTTTCCACAGCAGATTCAGTAGGGTCGTTTACTTCAAACACTTCTGTGTATTTTTTATGCTTCTTCCTTTTTTTCTTCAGTTTCTTTGGGATCAACCCTTCAGGTGAAACGTTGCCTTTGACGGATTCCTCCTGCAATAAATCATCCCAGTTCAGTCATCATTTCAATGAATCATGTTAAATCCTTTACACTGAAATGACTGAAGCGTTTTAAGCAATGACAATGTGATGAGAGTAAAACAAATTTCACTACTTGATACAAACAGCCACTGTATTGAGTGGATTCCACTCCAGTCTACTCACAAGTCACTTTGCACTCAAGTCGGATCACAATGCAGGACAATATAAAGGAGCAATGAGTAAGCATAGGAAATGTTCGGATGTCAGATCTTTAAAATTACATCCCTGTATGAGATGATGTTTATAAATCAAGGATGCCCTGTATATTTCTTACCATGAAGACAGCTTAAGAAACTGTCTTTTAAAAGTCTTGTTCAAAATAACAATGCATCAGACCAGACAATCAGATGGTGAAGGATAGAACTGAAGTCAGTTTTTAGAAATGCATATTTAGAAATCATAGTACTAGCTCAACGAAGATAGTTTTATTCTGCTCTTATTTATAGGAACAAACCCCTGTCAATGTCAAACATCTGCTTATAATTAAATAAATATAACATAAAATAACCAGTATCAGACAAAGTTGACATATAAAACTGGCTTAATAAGATATAATTTAACTTAATGCAGTAATCTGCATTAATTAATATATTGGTGCTCCAGATACAACAGTAAAATTTTTATGATTACAGTAAAACTGCTCTTAGTAGGCTGAATAACTGGCAGTATTGATCCACTTTGTCGCAACTTTGAACATTTGGAGAACTCTCCTACTCAGAATTGATATAAAAAGAAATCGAGCACTTCAATCCCTCGCTGCTATAGAGTAACATTTTCCAAATCAGTTGCAAGGTCGAAATGCCAGTGGTCTTAGGGGGTGATGGGACATAAAACTATCCATCGTTCCGTGCGCTTGTGTGTGTTTGCGTGTGTATCTGTCTGTCTTTGGGGAGGACCGGGGCAAAGACAAAATATAAACTAGTAGAAAGATTGGTGGTGATGAACCATAGCCCTTGCCAAGAAGAATGAGAGAAAGGAATGATGGAGCAAGGAGTCATCCCACATACCTCCTTATTTTGGTTGCATCCAGTTCTATACAGTAAGTGCAGGGAAAAGCTGACATTTAATACCTGATCGAGGAACAGCCAACCACTGAAGCAGGCTGACCATGATGACATTTGTAAGACTGGTTCATCTCAAAGAACATGAATTAGCTGCAATATAGCTCTAACAGGAAGTTTACAGAGAAAGAACACTTTCTCACTGTTCCTTTAGTAACAGTGAAACTAATACTGACTCAATTTTGGAAGGTCCAATAACCTACCTGTAACTGGTCACATACACCATCATTCTCCGCTTTCTCATGTCGCTTTTTCTTTCTTTTAATTTTCTCTCTACCATCAGTCTTGGCAGCATCATCACATGTTGTCTGGCTGAATGATTCAGAATCAAAGGAAACTGCAACTCTTTTCAAATGTTTACGTTTCTTCTTAGGTCTCTCACTGCTGTCCCTTGGCTCCACGGACCGGTCAATGCAGCGTGTGTGTGTCTTATCTGATAGATCAGTCCTGGAAGTGCACGTTTTACTAATACCTTGACCAGATAAAGAATGATTTCCCAATGAGGTAGCGCTGTCATTTATTAGGGGAGCAGGCTGCCAAGCTGCTTCCATGGCTTCCAATGATCGCATCTGCGACTGAGAAAAACTAGAACTACATGACTTCTTGGAGATTTTAGATGGAGAACTAAATCCTGTGTGTTTGGAAATCTGCACTTTGGGAGTAGATGGAAAAGTCCTGAAAGGAAAAAGACAAAATTAAGAATTTTATTTCATGGAATTTGTTCTTAATTTCATGGCACCATTTTCTTAAAATGTTCCAACAAGGGGAATGCTCTCAAGGCACCATGAGTCAAAAGGTCTCCTGTGTCATAATGGTTCTCAACCATACTCACTCAGTGCCTAAACAGCTATAATAACCAAAATATTCAATTTACACCTATTCATGTGATATGGACATCACTGGCAAGGCCAGCATCTATCATCCAACTCTAACTGTACTTAAGAAGGTATCAGCAAACTTTTAAAACCATTTCTTTCTCTACATGTGGAATTGTTTCTTCTTGCGAATGTGCAACTTGCACTAAAATGGACATATAGGCCTTAAACACATGGTAAATATGCTGAAAATTAATTTTGTTTTTATTCTCATTAGTATTATCTGTCACTAGTAAATCATATCAGAAATCAGCTTTTTGGAAACTTAAGTAAATAAAATCTCATAAAACGCACAACCTTATTCAGATCATAAGAAATACAGAAACTTCTTAGGCCTGCCAATGTAAAAACAGTTGCCAGAAAATGCAACAAAACTTATTTTTTGTAATATAGTCTTAATGTTCTGTACTTTCATTATGTTATTTTAAACCAGTTTCTATGAACATAGAGTCACTCAATATGAAGTTGCCCAAATTTCATTCTTTACTAGAATGCATTAATGATATACAATGGTCACAGGTCTTTTGTTGCATTCAAGTCCTCCTCTCTACCTCTAACCTTAGCAAACCCTGCAAAAACAACTTTGCCAATAAGTCTTCATCCCTTCAGCTCTTGTATAAACTTCTCCCAAGATCAGCTGTGATACACTCGCATGTGTGTCAGGTCGCAAATACAAGTCCCATTCCAGAGCTCGAGCACAACATTCCAAGATGAAAAACATTCCAAGATGAAATCCCAGTCCTATACTCAACAAGTGCTGCTCTGCTGGTGCTGTCTTATAGATAGATGTTAAGCCAGATGTTGGCATGAGATATGTAGCATGCCTCATCACTAATCTGAAGACGAGCAAGAGAGTTATTCCTGCCAACATCTAACAAAAAGCAGATTATCTGGTCACTGCTACACTGCTGTCACTACAGCTTCCTGTGGTGAAGTTGGCAGCTATATTACAAAAGTTAAATATACTTGAAAACACTTAATATGCCAATGTACTTTACAGTCTACGTCTGTGAAAAGTATAATTAAATCAGTCTTTGTCTCACCATTGGTGATGAAGCTCTATAATTCCAGCCATAAATTTCTACACAACTCTTCACCCCGCTTGACTTTCTTTTATAAAAAAGCCTCCTGAAGATCAATTCTTTGAGAAAACCATATGCACACTGTCTTACATTCCAACAGCTTCTGAGCCTACATCTCCCTTCAAAGAAGCCACCTGATTGGCTGGGTATTTCTAGCATTATCTGCTTACGTTGTTTTCCTTGCTTGCCTGTTAATTCTCATCTAATCACACTTCTGTGAAGCACCTTGGCATGTCTTTGTGCATTGAAAGCACTATATAGTTGTTATCTAAAGAAAGAGCAGATACATGTGTCCTTCTCAAGTAAGAACAACTAATGAATCAAGTGGTTTCATTGGAATAATTCATTAAAACCACTTGCAGCCTTGTCCATTGGCACTGCTTTACTTTAAATGATGGAAGCTTTATTCAATGAGCAGTAAAAATTTCTCTTACCTAGTTTTGTTTGCAGAAGAAAAAATGTGGCCTTTTTTCATTAATTTTGCTTTGTGGACTGATGATAGTGATGGGGAATATGGTTCATTTTCTGTCACCTTCCAGCTGTAGATGGCCTGCAGTTATTGACATAAATAAAAACTTGGTGGTCTAAAAAGTATCCATGAGTGCAGAAAATATAAAAGAGGGAATGGCAAAGAAGAATCAAAAAAGTTTCCATGATTAGACAGCTAGGGAAGCGAAGTAGGAAAACAATAGACAAGAAAAAGTCAAAACAGTTTCCAGTTACTGACCAGGAAAGAACATTTATAGTTTTAGACCAGAAATACCAGACATGAACAAAGAACAAAATTAGAAAAATAAGCATACTAGCACAAGTTTGTCAGCATTAGTTATAAACAAAGTGAACAGATCGCATAAACAGCTTTTGTACTTCTATACAAGATCTTATCCTCCACAGATTAATGCCAAATTAAATGCTCTGGCAAAAAGATAATCTATCAAACCTCATGTGCAATTGACCAGAGACATTTAATTTGATGTAACATTTAATTGCCGTCATATCTTGAACTAGGTTCAATACAACATGACCCATTAGCAAAAGATGAAAATTTTGTTTAATGAGCAGTGTGTTGCCAGATTGGTGCACACAGGTTGTGAGTAGCCCAAGTTCGCAGATCATGAAGGACAAGTGTTCAATTGTGGCCTCTGTTTTATCAGCTATCCAGGTTTGGAGATTACAGGAACAATGATGAGAATTAGTGTTCTTGTCAGAGAGGGGGTGGAGTCTAAAAGAAAGTTCCTGTACACCCTCAATGTCATTAAGTTTCACTGGAAAGGTACACAGATTCTGGAAAAGGTGACATTCATCCTCATCCAATAACCTACTGACACAATTCTGCATACAGATGTGGCCTGATTATTTGGGTAAATTAAAGGAGGGTTGCAAATGCTGGTGAAATGGTGTCAAGCACAAATTAACAGCTTAAGGAAGAGGTGTTAAAACAAAATTTCTGGCAGTCTCATCCCCAAATCAGAGAGGCTGGAGATGCTCAAGGCAAAACACTGGAATATCACATTAAGTTAAATAATGCAATGGCTCAAGAACAAAATGAACTATACGACTGCAAAGAGTTAGTGTTGAAAATCAATGATAACTTCCACAGCAAGACTTTACAAGAGAAACAAAACATTCCTTCAGTCATTGTTCAGTTAAGTATAGAAACCTGAACTTCAACTGTTGATGTTTTGACACCAGTGAACAAAAATATTTTTGTTTCATTCTCAAGGGACAGAGTTTGCTCTAGATTTTCGGAAGCATTTCCATACAGCAGTCATATGCTTTAAATACCAGGATCAATTCTTTTTGCAAAATTAGAACATTACAACATTGAAATACACAGTTTGGCTCAACATGTCCATTATCTGCCAAATTTCCCATGTGTGTGTCTTGCTACCCTACCTTTTTATGACACAAAGCCGGTGGGAGGATGTACAGATGCTTCATTGTAATTTGGACAAGTTGGATGAGTGGGCAACTGCATGGCAGATCAAATTTAATGTGGATGAATGTGAGATTATCCATTTAGCAGCAAAAGCAGGAAGGCAGATTATCTGAATGGCAACAGATTGGGAAAGGTGGAGATGCAACAAAACCTAGGTATCCTTGCAGACCAGCTGCAGAAAGCAAGCATGTAGGTGCAGCAGGGGTGAAGAACGCAAAAGACATGTTTGCCTTCATAGCTCGAGGATTCGAGAACAGAAGCACAAACGTCTTGCTATAATTAAGAGATAACACCTGGAGTAGCGGTGCAGTTCTGGTCTCCTTATCTAAGGATGGATGTTCTGGCTATGGAGGAAGTGCAAAAAAAACTGATCCCAGGGTGGCAAGACTGACATAGGAAGAGAGATAGGATCGGTTAGGGTGATATTCACTGGAGTTGAGAAGGATAAGGGGAATCACATTGAAACTTATAAAGCTCTGATAGGGTAAAGACAGGATGTTTCCAATTACTGGGGACCAGATGTCACAATCAAAGGATTTGGGAAGACTATTTAGGACTGAGAGGAGGATAAATTTCTTCACCAACAGCACGGTGTAGTTCTCTACGACAGAAAGCAAGAACAGGATACTGAATTGAATACTGGATTAGTGGTGCTGGAAGAGCACAGCAGTGCAGGCAGCCTCCAAGGAGCTTCGAAATCGACGTTTCGGGCAAAAGTCCTTCATCAGGAATAAAGGCAGTGAGCCTGGAGCATGGAGAGATAAGCTAGAGGAGGGTGGGGGTGGGGAGAAAGTAGCATAGAGTACAATGGGTGAGTGGGGGAGGGGATGAAGGTGATAGGTCAGGGAGGAGAGGGTGGAGTGGGATAGGTGGAAAAGGAGATAGGCAGGTAGGACAAGTCCGGACAAGTCATGGGGACAGTGCTGAGCTGGAAGTCTGGAACTAGGTGAGGCAGGGGAAGGGGAAATGAGGAAACTATTGAAGTCCACATTGATGCCCTAGGGTTGAAGTGTTCCAAGGTGGAAGATGAAGCGTTCTTCCTCCAGGCGTCTGGTGGTGAGGGAGCAGCGGTGAAGGAGGCCCAGGACCTCCATGTCCTCGGCAAAGTGGAAGGGGAAGTTGAAATGTTGGGCCACGGGGCGGCGTGGTTGATTGGTGCGGGTATCCCGGAGATGTTCCCTAAAGCGCTCTGCTAGGAGGCGCCCAGTCTCCCCACTGCAGAGGAGACCGCATCGGGAGCAACGGATACAATAAATGGTATTAGTGGATGTGCAAGTAAAACTTTGATGGATGTGGAAGGCTCCTTTAGGGCTTTGGGTAGAGGTGAGGGAGGTGGTGTGAGCGCAGGTTTTACAGTTCCTGCGGTGGCAGGGGAAAGTGCCAGGATGAGAGGGTGGGTTGTAGGGGGGGCGTGGACCTGACCAGGTAGTCACGGAGGGAACGGTCTTTATGGAAGGCGGAAAGGGGTGGGGAGGGAAATATATCCCTGGTGGTGGGGTCTGTTTGGAGGTGGCGAAAATGTCAGCGGATGATTTGATTTATGCGAAGGTGGGAGGGTGGAAGGTGAGCACCAGGGGCGTTCTGTCCTTGTTACGGTTGGCGGGGTGGGGTCTGAGGGCAGAGGTGCGGGATGTAGACGAGATGCGTTGGAGGGCATCTTTAACCACGTGGGAAGGGAAATTGCGGTCTCTAAAGAAGGAGGCCATCTGGTGTGTTCTGTGGTGGAACTGGTCCTCCTGGAAGCAGATCCGGCGGAGGAATTAGGAATACGGGATGGAATTTTTGTAAGAGGTAGGGTGGGAAGAGGTGTAATCCAGGTAGCTGTGGGAGTCGGTGGGTTTGTAAAAAATGTCAGTGTCAAGTCAGTCGTCATTAATGGAGATGGAGAGGTCCAGGAAGGGGTGGGAGGTGTCAGAGATGGTCCAGGTAAATTTAAGGTCAGGGTGGAATGTGTTGGTGAAGTTGATGAATTGCTCAACCTCCTCGTGGGAGCAGGAGGTGGCGCCAATGCAGTCATCAATGTAGCGAAGGAAGGGGTGGGGAGTGGTGCCGGTGTAATTACGGAAGATCAACTGCTCTACGTAGCCAACAAAGAGACAGGCATAGCTGGGGCCCATACGTGTGCCCATGGCTACCCTTCATAATGAATGACAGAGCAGGCTTAAAGGGGTGAGTGCCTTACTTATGCACCTGTTTTACACATTTACCTTTTTTTTCATCAACTACCTAATATATTCTGTCAAATCAAACTCAACTTGTGTTTAAAAGTCTGTAAAAATGCTCATCTTCCTCACGGTAATCCTGCCACTTAATCTTGGCAGGACATGGCATTAACCAGTGAACTAAAATCGCTTTAATATCTCCTCTAATTCCTTCATAATTCTGGTTATGTAAAATTATATATTTGTTGACTTATGTCAATGTTTTAAAAAAGGGACTTCTGCTGAGAACATAATTTGTTTGTGTTTTGCCTGAAGCTAAGTTATTTTTATAATTCGAACAGATGCATGATCAAATGCACCCTCTCAAACTGTATTGAAATAAAATTATGAAAATAGACACTGGTTGTGATCTTTAATACCAAATACATTTTAATCAAACAATTTCTGACATTCAAAAGAGTGGTGATTGCCCAAATGGAAAGAGTTCACAAAATATCAAAAAAATGGATGTTATGTCCGCCTCACCCATTTTTCCTCTTCCCATTTAATTACACTTCAACTTAACCCACACAATCTCCCAAGAGGTGCAGACAGCCAGATATAGATGAACCAATCTATTTCGAAAGTTTTCCTCAATTTGTTCTGAAATTAGCATGTTCAGGGTGTAGGTTTGCTCACTGAGCTGTAGGTTTGATATCCAGACGTTTCATTATCTGGCTAGGTAACATCAGTGGCAACCTCCAAGTGAAGCGAAGCTGTTGTCTCCTGCTTTCTATTTATGTGTTTGTCCTGGATGGGGCTCCTGGGGTTTGTGGTGATGTCATTTCCTATTCGTTTTCTGAGAGGTTGATAAATGGTATCTAGATCTGTGTGTTTGTTTATGGCGTTGTGATTGGAGTGCCAGGCCTCTAGGAATTCTCTGGCATGTCTTTGCTTAGCCTGTCCCAGGACAGATGTGTTGTCCCAGTCGAAATGGTTTTTTTCATCCGTATATAGGGCTACGAGGGAGAGAGGGTCGTGTCTTTTTGTGGCTAGCTGGTGTTTGTGTATTCTGGTGGCTAACTTTCTTCCTGTTTGTCCTACGTAATGTTTGTAGCAGTCCTTGCATGGAATTTTGTAGATGACGTTAGTTTTGTCCATGGATTGTATTGGGTCTTTTAAGTTTGTTAGTTTTTATTTGAGAGTGTTGGTGGGTTTGTGTGAGGGGTCTTAGTCGCCTGGCTGTCATTTCTGACAAAACCAACGTTATCTACAAAATTCCATGCAAGGACTGCCACAAACACTATGTAGGACAAACAGGAAGAAAGTTAGCCACCAGGATACATGAACACCAGCTAGCCACAAAAAGACACGACCCTCTCTCCCTCGTAGCCCTACACACGGATGAAAAAAAACACCATTTCGACTGGGACAACACATCTATCCTGGGACAGGCTAAGCAAAGACATGCCAGAGAATTCCTAGAGGCCTGGCACTCCAACCACAACACCATAAACAAACACATAGATCTAGATACCACCCATCAACCCCTCAAAAACAAACAGGAAATGACATCACCACAAACCCCAGGAACCCCATCCAGGACAAACATATCAATAGAAAGCAGGAGACAACAGCTTCGCTTCACTTGGAGGTCGCCACTGATGATGTTACCTAGCCAGGTAATGAAACGTCTGGATATCAAACCTACAGCACAGTGAGCAAACCTACACCCTAAACCTCAACCTGAGCTACAAACCTTCACAAACGTTGCATTAGCATGTTCATTATCACTATCCAAAGAATCAAACCTCACTAAGATTTGTGAACTTCAGCAATGAAATTAAATACCAGCTTTCAACAACAGGAAGACATTCGTGATGACATCAACAAGCACATGCAACTGTCTCTTACAAAGTTACCTTCAAATTCAATCTTTAACAGTGAGGGAGGCTTTAAATAAGACCAAGTGGTATTCACTTAAAGGGGGAGATGGGAGGATTGAGCCAGCCAAGACATTCATTTTTTAATAGAAATCGCAAAGCTAATCCACATTCAAATGATAATAATGAACATACAAGGCATAAAGTATAAAATGGTAAAAAGGAAGGAGTTTTTGGTAATAAGTGATTAGAATTAACAATATGACAAAAGGATGAGGTTTTAAGATAATGGATAGATTGTAAAAACTGCCTTTGTCAGAAGAGTTATGGTATTAATGTATGTATGCCGCCTCTGGTGAAGAGATGTGGACAACAATATATACTAGTAACTAATTTTATTTATTTAAATTCTTAGCGCTATCAAACCTGCAAATGCTTGCAAGTAAAGGCATTTATTTTTCAACAAAAAGCTGTAAGTTAAAAAAAACCTTTTCCTAACTACTGAAATTTAATTAAGTACTATCACCAGCATGCACTAACACAGAAGTACAAACTCATAACTGGTATTATTAAATGCTCATGTATGGGTCTACCTTGCAAACAATGCAATGTGAGATCATTATATAAAGCCACTACAGTCCCAAAGGACCATGGGGCTGCACTCTGGTGGGGAGAGTGAGAAAGATAATTGGCAATGAGTTTAACCTGGTGATCACCATTCCACAGTTGCAGGGTGAGATTGAAAAGACAGGACCTTCATAATGATCTCAGCCAGCTTGGGAAGTGAAGCCATGCTGTTAGCATCACTTGACATTGCAAACCAGCGGTTTGGCCAAATGAGCTAACCAACTCCCAACATGTAAATATTTAGATACATAACAATTCCTGCACCCCACAACACACACCCACCTTTTTGGCTGACAGTGCAAGCCTCTTAGCTGGAGGTGGTGACATTGTGCTGGACTGCTCTTCCGCAAGCAGCTGGGGCTTTATTTTGGACACTCCCTGATCCTCAGCACTACTCTCAGTCCTCTCATTAGCTGAGCTGTGTGTTTGAGATTCTGAATCCGACTCTTTGGGCTCAGAGTGTTGGTTATTCAATCCATTTTTTGCAACATTGCTCCCGTTGAAACCATGTTTCGGACTGCCAAAATCTTTCTGCTGGTTATGGATGCCTTCTTTCCCTTTATGCTCAGATCCACCAGTTAACAGCGACTTGAATGAGGTAGATGTAGGTAATTCCTTGCTTTCTAGTGGAGTCACCTTTGCATTTTCTGTTACTGATGTTCTGCTGCTACTTGAACTGTTTGCTGACTGGCCCTGAGAAGATTTTGGTTGCAGCTGAGGTAAAGATTTTTTAAACCTCTTCAATGACTCATCTATGAAGGTTGGTGCATATGTTGGTTTCACTGGAAGCTTGGGTGACTGGTTAGTGCTGTTTCTTGGGACTGGCACGCCAACACTTGCAGAAGCTTGCAACTTGGCTTGCAGAGACTCCGGTTTCTACAGAACAAATACAATCCAGTTACACATGTGCCAATATGTCATCTTCACAAACCATGTGGATCCTAGGAAATAGAACTAACATTCCAAAAATTAACATGACACCAAAGTGTGTCATACGGGACGTTTAACACAAACAAAATCTGTGATAAAGTACAAGGGAACATTAAAAAACACAGTGTGCATTAAAATCACAATTAAACAGCAGTATGGATAAGTGAGATGGTACATTTTGGCAGGAAAGATAAGGAGGCTACAAACTCCTTTGAAAATGAAATATTAAAGCGGATAGAGAAGCAAAACCACCTCATGGTATAAAAACAAATCTCAAAGTAGCAACATGTGAAAATGATCTTAAAAATGGTACATCAAGCATCGGGCTCATATCAAGAGGATTCAAAATGAAAGGCAGAGGAGCTATTTTAATTAGAGCACACCTGGGAGTGGAGTAGAACCTTTCAAAAAGGTTATGAAGATACTAGTAGAATTGCATAAGCACATCCCTAAAGCAACACTGGAAGGTCATATCTCTCAAGAAAGATTCAACAGACTTTTGTTAAGAGAAGATAAAGCCAGCATAGTATCTGGTAGTCGTCTTTAAGATTGTAAAGGGTCTGAACAAAATTCAGGTATGTTTCCACTTACGGAGGAGATCAAAACAGTCCATCAACGTAAGACAGTTAGTATTTTGTCCAACAGGGAGTTTTTTACTCAGGGAATACCACATACCAATCAATTGGTTTATTTCACAACCACAAATTCCAGGCAGACTTTCACCAGTCACCCACCCACTCCCCTTCACCTACTGCCCACCTGTGACGAGAGAACAAACTACTGAAGCCATCCCCTTCTACAGTGGTAGCAAGGCAATCGCTATCTTTTCTTAAAAAAAGTAGTGCTAAAGAGGCGCCACAGATGGAAGAATGCCCCTCTCCTTTACCTCCAAGGATCAGGTGCATCAGAAACATCCTCCTGTTGACCCTTCAACTTCAAATGCCCCCATGAGGCCTTTAAGGGAGACTTCCAATGCTTCTAACTGGCCAATTCAAGCAAAAAAAAAAGTCAACTGCATGCTGATGGCAGAGTGCAGGGTTGGAATCCCCATCTGACACAGAGGTTTTCCCAACCCAAGATTGAAAATCCGGTCCCATGAGCCAGCAGTATTCAATGGCTTCAAGACACAAAGTGAGAAAACAAACAAATCAATCCATGTAATACCTTCCAAGATAACGTTCAAGTGAAAAAGTCCAATTTTAGTCCTAGACTCTAAGAGCTATAACAAAATTCAAATACATTTGTTCAAATGCCTATGATAGAGAGATCTGTCTGCTTTCAAAGTAATCTATTTTTTCAATGCTTAATGGAATTTCAACATCTAATTTACTGAATTTTGCTACTGCTTGTTCCATATGGTCTTCATGAACATAATATAAATTACAATAATGTATTTAACAATAATTTATTCATTCTGTCAGCGAATTACTTTGTTGATAGAATGTTCAAGTAGTACGGGTTTACAGTGAAGTCTGGCCATTAAGTAATAACATTGCCCAAGAGTTTTTTAAAAAAAAAAATCCTACAGAAGCCCCTTGGTACAGAGGATCAGCTTATTTAAAGGATTTTGATACACAGGCTTATACAGGAAAAAATGTTGGATATCAGACTAAACAGGGCAACACCATCAGCAATAGAAGGTTAGCTAAGTGATAGAGAACAGAGTAATGGTTTATGGATATTTTACAGGCTGGAGGAAGGTTTGTAGTGGAATTTCACAGCAATTAGTATTGGGGGGCTCTTCCTCTTCTTGATCTACATTGATTTCCTAGATCTTGAAATGCATGGGAGAATTTCAAAGTGTGCAGATGATATAAAACTTGGAGGTGTTCAGCAGGGCAGTCTAGTATTTTAAAAGGACATGAAAAGCTGCTGGAGTGGGGAGTTCAATCTGGAGAAACAAGAGGTGATATATTTTTCGAGAAAGAACATGGATAGACAGTGTAAAATAAAGTGCACTATTCTGAAAACTGTGCAGAGTAGGGCAGCACAGTAGCTCAGTGGTTGGCACTGCTGCCTCACAGCACCAGGGTCCCAGATTCGATTCCAGCCTTGGGTGACTGTCTGTGTGGAGTTTGCACATTCTCCCAAGTGTCTGCGTGGGTTTCCTCCTGGTGCTCCAGTTTCTTCCCACAGTCCAAAGATGTGCAGGTCAGGTGAACTGGCCGTGCTAAATTGCCCATAGTGTTAGGTGCATTAGTCAGAGGGAAATGGGTCTGGGTGGGTTACTCTTCGGAGGATCGGTGTGGACTGGTTGGAAGTCTGGAAGGGCCTGTTTCCACATTGTAGGGAACCCAATCTTAAGTAGAGAAACCTTGATGCATACAAATTATTAAAATGTGGCAGGATATATGTTGATCTTGTATATGACAAATTACACATCAGTACAATTATGGGCACCACATTTCAGGAAGAATGTGAATGGAGAAGTGGATTTATAAGGTCAGTTCCAAGGCGAAGAAATCTCAGTTGAGGATAAATTGGAAAAGTGGAACTTTTTTTAATGGGGCGGGGGAAGAGAAAGAGGAGGGGTGGTGAGGGGCTGTTCCCACTTGGAAAAGGATAGAGAGCAGGAGGGCACAGATTCAAACCAACTTGTGAAAGAAGCAAATGTGATAGGAGAAAAACTTTTGAGTGAGAGAGAGCTGAGTGTATTGCCTTGAAGAAAGGTTCAATCAAGGCAATAATGAAAGGATTATATAATTATTTGAATAGGAACAATGTACAGTTTTACAGAGTCAAGATAGAAGATCAGCACTCAGTCTGTAAGGGAGCTGGTGCAACCATGATTGGCTGAATGGTCTCCGTCTGCAGCTTAATAATTCTATGCTTCTGGGTATTAAAATAAATGATCTTCTTTGGAGTGCAGTGTTGCTTCAGATACAACCTAAACCAAGAAAATCTATAAAGCGTCAGTGCTTTCAGTATTTGTACAATGGATTATTTCAGTTATGGAAGACGGAGACCTTCCTTTATCTCAGCGAAGAGTTCAAATCCAAGCAAATAAATGCATAACTTTTCATAAAAACCTCTGAGCTGTCTTGATTGATTATCTGCTCCAGCAGACAATTATGAGCTGGGATGGTGGAATACTCCATAAATATCTAATTTCAAGTAGAAACTTCACCTCATTCTGTCTAAACTGAGTTTATCTGAAATCTAAAGATTGCTCTTAACAAATTGTGTCTTAATTAATCAACTGTATTTTATCAAACTGTTTTGACATTTAATCATGATAATTTTTGCTGGTTAATAAACCTGATTGGAAGTTGTCATCCGAGATATTCAAATCCAGAATTTATTTTCCACAAGAATTGAATATAGCAAGAGATTATTGGTTTGGATTTTCCAATGGTCAGATAATCGTTATTTTGGCATAGGTGGGTGCTGTGCATGAGGACCTTGCAGAACCCACCTCAAAGCAGACTCCAAAATGGATTGTCTGGAAAACTGACCTGGAAATTCCCCTACACTTAGAGCCCTCTCAAAGTATCCAGTTAAATTGGAGAATCTGAGGGGTTCTGTTGAAATTAAGTAAATAATTACTCATAAAAAGTTAATGATTAATTTCCTAGACTACGTTCAACTAACTACAAATCTAATATCTAACTTACCTCACAAACCCAAACTACACCTCCCTCAGACTGACCAGACATCCACTTTTCCTCGTGGGACCTGATGCAACTTGCCACTGGACCTGACAAAACTCCCTTACCCTCCCCTTTCCCCAAGTGGATTAGACAGCTCGGTTCTGGAGAACACCCTTTCCCTGCCACCCGACCCAATCTTCCCTGCTTACACCCGGCAGTCCTAAATTGCAGCAGGACCCAATAATACCTCTCCCCTCTTCACATTGGACTCACTCCTCACCCCTCATGCTCCAGAATGGAGGTACGTTTGACAGGTTCTGAAGGGGTCCCCAGCCGAATATCCTATCTGAAATATGGAGTTCTCTTTGTCCTTAAAAAAAAAAAGGACAGAGTGGCAACCTACATGAGATTGCCACTCTGCTAAAAATCTGGCCAATTATTTCCAAGATTTACCAGGAGAATAAGTTGCACTGTGCAATCTACTACCTCCAATTGTTTTTGTAGGTAAAGCAATCACGTTTCTGTTCAAGTGGACTTGCTTGTGGAAGAACACCTTAATATGGAAATTGAGACCAATGTTCTAGAATATATTTGAACTGCAATAGCCTTTTTCAAGAAATACCTAGAAGTAGTTATATTTGATGCTTTTAAAGCTGAAAATCACAACACCAGGTTATAGTCCAACAGGTTTATTTGGAAGTACTAGCTTTCGGAACACTGCTCCTTCATTAGATAGAAAGCTAGTGCTTTCAAATAAACCTGTTGGACTATAACCTGGCGTTGCGTGACTTTTTTTAAAAACTTTGTCCAGGCCAGTCCAACACTGGCACCTTTACATCATTAAAGCTGGTCATTTGTCCAATGTGTCAATGATTGCTCTCCCACCACTATGGTTCCAGTGCCATGTTCTCTTGTTCTTGCACAATTACGCATGAGTGGATTTCAGCATTTCTTAAAATATAACAAGCTGTTAACGATACGATTAACAAGCTGACCTTTGTCATCTGAGGTGAACTCAAATATCCATTCATTGTGGGTTTCTTGGGTATGGTTGTGCCATTGCTCGTTTTGGCAAGGGCCAGCATCATGTTCTGCTTAGGTGCATCATCAACACTGCTCTTGGAGTTTGGCATTCTTCAGGTGAAACAAAAAAAATCCACAATAATATTGCACAATTTTACAATTTACATTTTAAAAAACCCCAAAATATAAAATAAACAAACGCGTTTTGCTATTTAGGTCAATTAAGAGTTGGTTGAAAATTTCATATGCAACACATTAAGTACACAATGAATAACCATTGATTATTAAATATGAAATAGGGTAATGGTTCATTTTAATTTAATTTAATTATCAATTATGCAGGCAAATTTATTATCTCAAGATTAATTACACAACATTTATTTTAAATGCCTTATATGACTTACAGTATACAATAGTGGCCAATTACACTCTTCTCAATTAAAACTTGAAACCACACAACCATACAAGAAACCAAAAGGTAGAAAATAGTAAGAGAGAAGGTATGAGCCCTGTATCAACCAGACATTATCATCTCTCAGTGTTCATCATTTGCCCTGGATTCTGAGTATACAAACTACTGGGTTTATCCCTCGTTTATACACACACAACAAACATAGGCCTGCTCTCACAATCCATAAAGACCACAAGATATAGAGCAGAATTTGGTCATTTGGACCATCGATTGGTCATTCGATCATGGCTGATCACATTATGAATTGCTGTGAGAACAGAGATAAGCCTTTGATGCTGAAGATGAGTCTTCTATCTAACTTCCTTTCTGTTTGTTATCAAACTAAGACCAAGAACTCAACAATGCATGAAGTGAAAGGCTACAGTGAAAAACACTTGAGTAAGGAATGCAGAAGGCCAAAGAGAGGAGTAAAGATGAAATACTTATGTAACGTGTAACTTATCTTCCCTTTCATAAAATTGAATAATTCACAATGCCTCCCTTCTCTCCACTTGAATATTTTCTGATATCTAATCATTTTGCAAGACCCAGTTACTCTGTTTTTGGGGCACTAATTAATCTCTCATAGCTTCCTCTCCAAATTGTTGAAGTCTCTCAAGTAAATGTTTGTTCATTATCAATGTCTCAACTTGACCTCAAGCTACTGTACTAAGGATAAACTTCAGTGATGACTTTGTTTGTACTGTTATGGACAAGGCCAGACCCCTCAAAACGTTTCAAGGAGGTAGCCCAGACCATAACGTTGTTAGTTGTTTTAAGCAGGTGCAAGTGGATATTCCAGGAGGGATGCAGGTGGTTATACCATTTAGTTTAAACAAAACAGAATTTATTTACAAAATTACCAAATAAAACACAAACAAAAAACAGAATATAGAATAACTTATCCTATCTGAAAACACGAGAGAGAGCACGAGAGAGAGAACCAACCTGAACCTGCTTCTTTTTCAACACTATTACTAAAACCCAAACCAAACCAGAGTAAAGCTGAGATGGGAGAGCTGGCCACTCCCCAAGTGTTTTATTTCCAAAACTTGAAAGCCTGTTGTCTGAGGCAGTATCAAACTGGCCCTGAAACCCTTTAACTTAAGATTTTTTCGAGTCTGGGTCTTTCATGACCCCTCTGAAAAAATAAACCATGGACAACATAACCTTGTTAAAGGAACAGCTTTGTCACATTACACACATACCGAAAATCAAATTTATAAATAGTTTTCAAAAAACTATGAGAAAGAAAGATAAAATAAACAAGGAAATGCATTTACTAACACCCACCTCAAGTAGAAAAGTACATAAGCCTGTTGATTCAGTACCACCTTGATATTGCTACAATGAACCATTGAGTCATTCATCTGATACCACTGCCCATTACTGGCC